>NW_007091289.1:96292-224275 GCF_000164805.1 Carlito syrichta
AGGCTGCGGTGGCCGGGAGTGGCCACCGCACTCCAGTCTGGGCGACAGAGTGAGACTCCAACTCAAAAAAAAAAGAAAAAAGAAAAGATTCCTGACAAAGATTTGTAATACAATTTGGTATTTATCAGGTAGATAATGACAGAAGAATGCAATAGCCAGAGAGATAAGGAAGGTTAAAAGGAAAAATCAGAAATAGCAACTTCTGCTCAGGGAACTGCAGATAGTTCCAATGGCTGAATGATTAAAAGACAGGTAATGTGATGGTGGTAAAGTTTCAGGCTTTGGACTGTGTCTTCTGGTTTTGTATTATGAATACACAACTTGCTCTTTGACCTTGCTAAGTTATTTAGCATCTCTAGGTTTTTATATCAATTTTCATTTCAGAAAACTGAGAACTTTAATTAGTACTGTAGGAGGCTAACCTATTTCCTGGTGGCACATCTCTAAGTTCACCAGAGATAGTATGGGAGAGTTTTAACCTTTAAGTTCCTGTGTTGCTCTCTGATTTTTTATCTGAGCCCCAAAATATCAAATTGTATTAACAAATTTTTGTCAGGGATCTTTTCATTGCTAAAACTATTTATATTTCACTCTCTCAGAGCAATACATGCATTAAAGAAGTAAAGTAATGCTAGAAGTCTGAGAACAACAAAGAAGTAAAGTAATGCTAGAAGTCTGAGAACAGCAAAGGCAATGTAAACTTGACAACCGATGCATAGATAGCGCAAACCAGAAATGCTGACTGGAAGTGCCAAGGATTTGATGTTCTCAGAGTTGTTTCTCAACTGATGAAGTAAAGACCTGATTGATAAATATGTCAGCTTTTCCATTCCACCATTCCTGGGACAATTCTGATGTGCATGCTGTATATTTCCTCAGAGAGTCTACAGAAAAACTGAGCCATGTGGCTAATCCCCTTTTCCACATTTTACTGAATTTCTCTCTTCTATATCTTACTTTCTCCACTCTCTCACTTGTGCTTCCTGTGATCACTTCCCAAATAAACAAGGCTTCGTCTCAAGGTCTACTGGTGAGACAAGTCAATCTAAACAAATACCTATGTCATGCTTTCAAGAGGATTCAATAATATAATTAATACTTAGTGTAGCTAAATACTTAACTCTGTTCCAGGCACATAGTAATATTTGCTGAATATTAGTTGTTAATCCATTATTATCATTATTTGTTGTTGTTGTTAAATGCCAGCATATGATTTCGGAAAGTCCCTTTAAGCCTCTATTATCAGTTTAAATATTATCCTAAAGGAAAAGAGAACCTTTTACAGAATAAGAGTTAAATCCTCGGGACTCAGTGATTGACTGAACATGTGCGTGGTGAGGGGCAGAATTGTGGAAGGAGAGTGCTCTGAATGATTCCCAGCTTTCTGATTATATTATTGATGGAATAGCAATGTTCACAAATAAGAAATACAGTGGAGTAATTGCAGTTTTATTTCAAATAAGATTGCCTCCTCAAATAAAGTTAAAGATTTTTTAAACGTGCTGAGAAGGAAATTTCTGAGATATTTCAATATTTGTTTGATAGAAGGTTGGTCAAATAATTGGATAGAAACCCAGAGTAAGCCATGACTGCACAACCAAGACAACAAGGACCTTAGCCTAAAGTCTAATGTCCTATTTTCATAAATGAAGAAAATAAGACTGTCTAGGTAAAGTGACTTGTCCTAGGTTCTCAATTTACTGATCCAAGGATTCTAATATCTCCAATATTGTACTTTTTTCATTAGTGTTTTTTCAATCATTTTTAAAAATTACTTCACTTTCTTGGGGTTCTGATTGGTGTCCAGGTGGTCAATATAGGTAACATAATTACTGAAAGGATGAATAAAGATTTATTTCCCAAACCGGTCCAATTTCTGATGCTTTCTTCAGTTCAGGTATTGCTCACTTGTTCTTTCATATAGCCATGTCTCTCTAATTCATAATTTAACGGAAATGATTTTGGCAACTCCAACAGACATCTGAGAGTTAAGCATAGGTTTTGTATTGTTAATGTTTTCTGCCAGACTCTAGACCTTGGTGTTAATAAGATGGCTGCTTTCCAGTGCCTCTGTAGAAAATACCATTTCTCACTCTCCTTTATCTTTTATTTACAAATGTAATCTCTGATCAATGAATTCATAATGTGAAAATAGTGAGTGACTAGCTTTTTCCAGGACCCTACATAAAGGGCCAAATGCACTCATCCATATCCCATCTTTCTACCACTTAGGGAAGGAATTTGAAAAGAAGTCAAAGTGGCAGAAGTGAAGGAGTGGCTATTGGAAAGGTACCTCAGACTTTTTCACATTCCATCTTCCAGATAATGTGAATGTGAATTTTTTAGTGGAACTATAAGTAATGTGATGATTGCAGTTTTGTTTTTGTTTTAAGTTAGCAAATGTGGTCAAAATAGGACTATCATTTTATTTATTTGTTGACGGTCTGATTTCAACCCTTAGAACATTAATGTTTAGGCACATTTGAGAAAGAATAACAAAAACTTTGTGTGTGTGTGTGTGTGTGTGTGTGTGTGTGCGCGCGTGCGTGCCTGTGCGTTTCAATGTAAAGGAAATTGCAAATTCTGTGGAAAATGCCTTCTTGACTCAGCTAAACTCTTAGAGCTTTGACATCTCAGAAACTCTGTGATTACAATATTTTGATACATATTCAGATATGTGTGTTTTCAAAGTCCTGAGAATTGATTAAATTGAGTTGTCTTATTAGCAGGTTCTGAGGAAGTCTGAAAGACAGTGTCAGTAGAAGAGAGTGCATTGAACAATGTTAGACTAGTAGCAAAAGAGCGAGAGCCACCAGAAGAAAAAAAGAGAATTGCACATGTGCATAGAGAGAAGAATTTCAGGTATTAGATAAGCATGTTTATTTTCTCCTTACTGGTCTACCCTTTTCTTTATCTGTACACTTTCCATCACTTCCCCTTACTTCCCTCCAAAATATTACATTGTAATTGACTTTATTGAGATGTAGCTGACATATAATAAAATGCACACATTTTAAGGATACAGTTCAATGAGTTTGAAAAATGCATGTGCCCATATAATTCTGTTTCTTCTGATCAGAATATGAAGTATTTCTATTACCCAAAAATGTACTTTTATACTTTTTTCGATTAAATTCTACCACGTTCCCTGCCTGCAACCATTGATCTGATTTTGATTACTATAGATATGTGTTTTTCTGACTCAGTGACATTGTACAATTGGAGGCATACAATATGGTACTTGATGCTGGACATGTAGCTCAACATATTTTTAAATTTCATCCATCTATTTACATGTATCACTAGCTTTGTTCTTTCCTTTTCTTTTCTTTTCTTTTTTTCTTTTGCTGGGTAATACTCTATATGCCACAACCTGTTTATCCATTCACTAATGACAGACATGCTATTCTAAATAAAGCTATTATTAACATTTATGAGGTATTATTTAGGTAGATATATGTTTTCATGTATCTCTCTACTCATGAGAGGGATTAATGGGTTATGTTGTATGTTTAACTTAATGAACACTTTCCAAAGTGGTTATACTATTTTACATTCTGGCCAGCAATATATGAGCGGATCAGCTGTTCCACCTCCTTCTCAACATTTGATATTGTCAGTCATTCTGGTTTTAGTCACTGTACTGGGTATGAAGTACTATATCTCACTGAAGTTGTAATTTTAATTTCCCTAATGACTAAGGATCTTGAGCAGCTTTTCATGAACTTATTGACTTGATATATCTTACTTTGTAAAATGTTCATTCAATTTTTTTGCCTGCTTTTGTTGAGTTGCTTTTTTTTTAATCATTATATTATATTTTTATATATTCTAGATATAAGCCTTTTGTCTGATCCATGTATTGTGAATATTTTCTCTCAGTCTCTGTTGAAGAGCAGCATTTTTAATTTTTAAGTCCAATGTAACTTTTTTATCATTATTAATTTTTGTATCCTAAGAAATTTTAGCCAGTCTGCGGTCACAAATATTTTCTCCTATGTTTTCTTCTAGAATTTGATAGATTTAACTTTTATGTTTGTTCTATGATTCATTTTATGTAGATTTTTTTGTATAGTGTGAGATTTCATATACATATCCTATTTTCTGATGTCATTTTTTTTAGAAAGATTATACCCCTGTGTTGAATTATTTTATTAAAAATTTAGAAAAGACTTCCTTTATCCCTTAACTTTTATCAAATCGTAAAGCATATAACGTTTTCTAGAGTTTGGTTGGAGATTAGCATTATTCCTCTGAGTAATTTTTGCATTTCAGATTTTATTTAGAAGCATGAACATAGCATGTATGGCACAAAGTACCTAATAATACTTGTTTAATAATATAGTAAATAAATATAGGCAAGGCACTGAATTGGGAAGAAAGTTTGTGCAATCATTGACCTTTTTTCTTTTCTATGTGACTGCATTACTTTTCTCTGTATCTTCCTATATACATAAATATTTACTGAGCAGTAGGTGGTACTGAGCTACCTATGGAAACACAGAACTAAACAGAGTGACAGGCTCCTTCTTGATACTTGATAGGAATAGTGTTAAAACTGTAAAAAAAAAAGTTAGAACGAATCATTGTAAGTTCTGTAAGAATAAGTCTCTTATTTATAAAAAACACAGCAAAACCAGTATCCCATAGTTTCTGTATGTCTTTGTATCATTAGCCTCCTGTTGAAAAATAGATATTAAGAAGTTTACCATATTAATGTTTATTTGTATTTTATTCCATTTATTTTTTAATATGGAAAATTAATTTTACTATGAATATTCAAGCTAAATTACAGGTGGACAATATAAAACATGAAATTCAATTAAACAATTGATTTTGAATATTGTTTCATTACATTAAAATAAAAACCACATTAAACAGAACTTTAAATATGAGTTAAAAATATTCACTCCCAACCAATTTCTCCTAACTTACTGATTTCATTTGCCTTTGTTCTTTTTCTAGTCTTCGTTGTCAGAATGTTTATATAATGATAATCATGCTACAGAAACAATTTTGCATTTTTGATTTTGTATAATATTTCAGATTATTAATATTTTCCGTGCTGCTACATAGCTTTCATATTTACCAGTTTTAAAGGCTACAAAGTATTCTAGTAAGTAATAGACCATTATTTACCTATTTTATTATACTTGAGCCTTTAAGTAGGCCCTACATCTTTCCTTATCGATAATTCAAAACACGAGAAAACACGTGCATATTGCTTTTTTCCTTCTTTTGTAGAATGTATGTTTATTCTATCAGCAGAATTAAGTGCTTGAGTAGGAAACAGCCAGAATGCTTGAGTTCAAATCCCATTTTTGCCATTTTTTTCTGTGACTTGACTTTGGGCAAGTGTTCTGATCGCTCTAGACCTCAGTTTCTTCATCTGTAAAATAAGGATGAAGACATTTCCTGCCTCATACATTTGTTATGAAGATTAAATGAATCATTTAGATGCAAATCAATTAAAGCAGTGAAAATAAATGTAAAAAGCATGTCAATAACTTCTTAAAGTCCTGGTTAATTTAACTACTACATTAATTTAATTTATACTGTGACTAAATATGTGTGTGTCCAGATACACCACAATATGACCTGTCATCTTCCTCCTAGCTTAAAATATATATTTAGAAAAAAGAGAGAGAAAGCGAGAGAGAAATAAATAACAGAAAGTAAAGAAACACAAGAAAACATTCTCAATCAGGGACGATTTTTAAAAAATAATTTATTGAGGTAAAATGCACATGACATAAAATAAACCATTTTAATTATTGTAGCCTTATAGTAAAGTTTAAAGTCTGGAAGTGTGATACCTCCCACTTTGTTTGTTTGTTTTTGCTGAGGATTGTTTTGACTATTTGTGGTCATTTATGTTTCCATATGAATTTCTGTATTGTTGTTTCCAGTAAAAAGAATGATGTTGGTAATTTAATGGGTATTGCATTGAATCTGTAGATTGTCTTGGTAGGATGGACATTTTAACAATGTTGATTCTTCCAATCCATGAGCATGGGATATTTTTCCATTTGTTTGTATCTTCTTGGATTTCTTTGAACAGTATTTTTTAGTTTTAACTGTAAAGGTCTCTTTTCTGGTTAGAAAGATGCCAAGGTATTTCATTTTGTGTGTGTATGTGGTTATTGTGAACAGGACTGTGCTTTTTATTTGTTTTTCTGCCTGTTGGAAAAGGCATATAGACCGATGGAACAGGACAGAGATTCTGGATGCAAAACTTCAATTCCTCAACCAACTTATCTTCGATAAAGCCTCCACCAACAACCACTATTCAGTAAATGGTACTGGTAAAACTGTCTGACCACATGCAGAAGATTAAAAAAGGACCCCTACTTATTGCTATACACAAAAATCAGCTGTAAATGGATCCAAGACCTGAATGTAAAACCTCAAACCTTAGAACACACAGGAGACAGCCTTGAAGAAATCACAGTAGGCAACCAGTTCCTGATCAAAACCTACCAGATATACGTGCCATAAGAGATCAGATACACACGTGGGACCTCATTAAACTGAAAAGCTTCTGCAAAGTAAAATAAACCATCAAGAGAACAGGGAGACAGTCCACAGAATGGGAAAAAAATATTTGCCAACTGTATATCTGACAAAGGTCTAACATTCAGTATCTACAAGGAACGCAAACGCTCCGAATGGAAAAAAAACAAATAGCCCATTAAAAAGTAGGCAAAAGACATGAATAGATAAGTCTCAAAAGAAGACATATGGGCAGCCAACAGACACATTAAAAAGTTCTCAGACTCACCAAACATCAGAGAAACGCAAATCAACACCACATTGAAATACCACCAAACCCCAGTAAGAATGGCCATCATTAATAAAACAAAAAACAACAGATGCTGACAAGGATGCAGAGAAAAGGGAATGCTTCTACACTGCTGGTGGGAATGCAAACTAGTTCAGCCTTTATGGAAACCACTGTGGCAATTTCTAAAAAAACTAGAAATTGACCTTCCATATGGCCAAGCAATCCTCCTACTGGGAATATACCTGGAGGAACTCAAATCGTTCTACAGAAAAGATACCTGCACACGTATGTTTGTTGTAGCTCTATTCACAATAGCAAAAACATGGAACCAACCATGCTGCCCATCAAAACTAGACTGGATTAAAAATAATGTGTTACATATACACAATGGAATATTATGCAACTGTAAAGAAGGGCAAACATATGAACTTCACAGCAACTTTGATGGATTTAGAGTCTATAACATCCAGTGATCTATCACAGAATCAAAGAACTGAGTACCATGTGTTCTCACTCATAAGTAGACCCTGAACATTTACCATAAGATGATAAGAAAAGGATTAGCAGTAGCAGGACACTGCTGGAGGCGGAGGGCACATAACATCAATAACATCAATAAGGGTACCTGATCTCAATCCAGGCAAAGTGGGGACCAAAGGGATACCCAAGCTTTACCTGTATGATGACCACTTATATACCTAATCCTGAATTATACCCCGCATCTTCAAAATAAAAAAAAAATTAAATAACCATTTTAAAGAGAACCTTTCAATGGAATTTAATTTGGCCATTATGTTGCACAGCCACCACCACTCTCTCCTTCCAAAACATTTCCCTCACTCCAAAGTAAAAAGCCTCTTATCAATTAAGCAATTTCTCCCTTTCCCCTACCATCCCACCACAACTACCAATCTGTCTCTTGTCTCTATAGATCTTTCAATTCTGAAAATTTTATTTAAAGGGAACCACACAATCTATGATCTTCTGTGTCTGACTTCTTTCACTTAGTATAATATATTTAAGGTTAATCTATGTTGTATCATGTATTAGCACCTCATTTCTTTTTATGGGTAAATAATGTTTCATTTTATGCATCTACTACAATGTGTTTATTCATTGGCATTTGAGCTATTTCCAGCATTTGACTATTTTGAACAGGCTGCTATTGAGAATGTGTACACATGTAGTTGTTTGCATACCAGTTTTAAGTTCTTTAGGTTATATACCTAGAACTGGAATTGAGGGTTATACGATAATTCTATGTGTAGCTTTTTAATAAACCATGAAATTGTTTCAATTACCATACTTTTGTATTATGCTTTAAAATCAAGAAGTATGAATCCTTCAAGTTTGTTCTTTTATGAGATTATTTTGGCTATCCAAGCCCCTTGCAATTACATAGACATTTGAGAATCAACTTTTCAATAACTACAATAAATAAATAAATAAATGGCACTGGAATTTTTGTAGGAATTGCCTTGAATCTGAAGATCATATTGAGTAGTTAACATTGACATCTTAACCATATTAACTTTTCCAGTCCACAAGTATGGAAAGACCATGTATTTAATTCTTCTTTTATTTATTTATTTATTTATTTTTATTTTTATTTTTTATTTTGAGTTGGGGTCTCACTCTGTCACCCAGACTGGAGTGCAGTGGCCGCTCCCGGCCACCGCAGCCTCGACCTGCTGGCTCCGGCGATCCTTCCACCTCAGCCTTCCGAGTAGCCAGAATTACAGGCATGCGCTACCACGCCCGGCTGATTTTTTGATTTATTGTAGAGATGAGGTCTCGCTGCCCAGGCGGGTCTCGAACCCGCGGACTCAGGCAATCCACTCACCTCAGCCTCCCAAAGGTGCGGGATTACAGGCTGAGCCAACAAGCCCGGCTCTTTAATTTATTTCAGCAACATTTCATAGCTCTCAGTATACAAGTTTTTCACCTTCTTGGCTTAATTTATTCATAGGTATTTCATTTTTTGAATGCTATTGTAAATGGATTTTTTTCTTAATTTGCTTTTCACATTGTTCATTGCTGGCATACAGAAACACACCTGATTTTTCATTTTTCGAGCTTTTTAATGTTTTATTTACATAACTGATTTTTGTGTGTTGATCTTGTGCCTGCAAAGTTGCTATTTGTGTTTATTATCTCTAAATAGTCTTTTTGAAAGTCCTTGGGATTTTCTATATATAGGATTATATCATCTGCAAATGAAGAAGTTTTTATTATTTTTTTCTTCCCAACATAGGTGTCTTTACTTTGTTTTTTTGCCCATTTGCTTTTGTTAGAATTTCTAGTGCAGTGTTGAGTAACAACAGTGAAGGGGCATCTATGTCTTATACCTGACTGGAGGGGGCAAGGTTTTCGTCTTCTACCACTGAGTATGATATTAGTTGCAGGGTTTCCTTAAATGCCCTTTATCCTTCTGAGGAAACACCCCTCTAGTTCTCATTTTCAGAGTTTTATAATGCAAGAATGTTGGATTTTGTCAATTGCTTTTTTGTGTATCAATTGAGATGATCATTTGTTTGTTTGTTTTTCTCTCTCCCTTCTACTAAGATGGGGTAATCTACTGAGTGATTTGCTTACATTGAACTTTGTCTGAGAAATATCATATGGCCATGGTGTATAACCCTTTTAAAGTTTTGTTGTTGTTGTTGTTGTTGTTTTGAACTTTTCCCTCCAGATGACATTGGCAATATCAAACTATTTTTGATTTTCACAACTAGGGGAAGATACTACTGGCACCTGGTGCCTGGAGACCCCTAAATATTCTACAATAGACAGGAAAGCCTTCTTTCCCTTGGATTATCCAGTCCAAGTTGTCATTTATTGTTCAGATTGAGAAACACTAAATTACAACAACCTTGCTACCATTCTTAGTGCAGACCTTCATTACCTTTCCAGCCTATCATTCTGGTCCTTTCCTCCTCTGTCTCCTCAAAACATCCTACCTTTTTTTTTTCAATACTTTAGCCATTTTGAACCTCATGTAGTTCTTCTGTCAACCAAGTTCTCTCTTACCTTTTATCTTCCACGTGTGTACTTCCTTCTGATCAAAATATCCCTTTCCCTTTCTCTCTAACATCATCACCAGTTTGTTTTTTTGAGTTGGAGTCTCACTCTGTCACCCAGACTGGAGTGCAGTGACTGCTCTCGGCCACTGCAGCCTCGACCTGTTGGGATTCAGTGATTCTTCTGCCTCAGCCTTCCAAGTAGCTGGAACTACAGGCGCACGCTACCACGCCCAGCTAATTTTTGATTTGTTGTAGAGATGAAGTCTTGCCAAGTTGCCCAAGCGGGTCTCAAGCCCATGGGCTTAGGCAATCCCCTCACCTCGGCCTCTGAAAGCGCTGGGATTACAGGCTGAGCCCCGAGCCTGGCCCATGACCAGGTTTTAATTCTTATTATTCAGTTTTCAGTAATTTCCTTCAGGAAGATTTTCTGTTTCTCCTTTGATTAAGTGAGGTGCTTTTGCTTTTTCCTCCTAACTAGCACTGCCTTCCATATCACTTATCAGAGTTTATGAAAATCATGTGTTAATTTCTGTAAGGTCTGGGAGGGTCATTTTATTGCTCCTATTTACTCACTATTGTATTGTCAAGAACTAGGTCAGTGCCAGTTGTGCAGTAATTTTTTCTTTTCTTTTTAAGTTATAGAATGAATACAAGAGTAAATGGATGAATCAGCCTAAATTCCTTTTTCTTTATCTAGAACATTCAGGAAATGTGGCAGTTAAGAAATATGTTAATGTTGTATATGTGTATACCTCAGATATGCCTGTGAAACAGAAATAACCAATTGATATATTTTTACTTTAGTTATCTAATTCTTTTCTTCTCTGTTTTAGCCATAATTGGCTGTGACTGTATCTGATTTTTTAGAAATGCTCAAATGGTTGATCCAGCATTTGTGTAGAGACACAGACCAAGATACAGCATGAATTTTTAGGATTGAGTCTTGAATAAATTACCAAATATACAAGCAAAATTTGGAAGTGAAATTTGGGACAAAAGAAAGCAGTTCGTTTTAGTCTTTTAATCAATAAACTTGGATCATGATTTCCTAGGAGTTACTGGTTTTCTCAGGCAGTACCCAATTTCTGGAGAAACAAACAGAATGTAATTTGCACACACTCAAATGCCAGAGGCAATGCAAGTGCTGTTCAGGTTCAAACCAGGTCAGAATAAAAATGACTACTAACCAGCCATCCAACTTGTAAAATAATACAAGAACTAGTTCTTACTTATTGCCCTTTACAAATATTAAAAAATAAGTCACAGTGTCAGCTACCAGAGACCCAAGTTCAGTCCTGCTTAATGGACTAGAAGTATTTCAAGTAAGAATTGGCTGTGATATGAACTTTTATAAATCAAATCCTACTTTCCCACTTAATCTAATCAAAGTACCAGTGATGATGATGATGATGATGATGATGATGATGATATATCCTATTGGTGATTTGACAATCCAAGATACACTGATATAGTATCACCTTAGGAGAAAATATTTAAGACAGAAGACAACTCCATGTTATGAAGATGAACTAGATAATGTTCTGCCTTTTGGGCATTGTAGTTTTCAGTTTGCCTTTTGTTTCAGTTTGTTTTTCACTTGAGTTTATATTTCATAGCATTTTTCAAATTGTATTATCTATTTCCACCATTAACTATACTCCAAAACCTCTAGAATTATAAGAATTCTCCTAGGTCTAAGAATCATCCGCAGCAATATATGTTCCCCAGAATATTTTTGTCTTCCTTATATGATTGTCTAAATATTTAAGTTGATCATCAATTTTGAGAAAGATTTCATTAGCTTATTTTGCTTAATTTTCTAAGCTTTCATTTCCTCATGTTAAAATGGAGAGTTTAGAGGAAGTTAAATTAGTAATTTGTGTTCAAAAAATTGTATGTATATATAATATATATATTCATATACTCAAATATATCCTAATTTAATTATAGATGCTTGTTAAAAATAATTATTATTTTGCAGATTAAGTTAAATCTGATTCTCTGTATAATTCCTAGATTTGGCAAGAGTCCATTTGGCTAGGAGAATTTTCAGAGATTTGACATTTCTAATTAGTTTGTTTAAAGTAGAAGCAATAATTTCTAATCTCATTTTACCCCAGGTCACTATCTTATTGTTGCATTTGTCTCTTTCTTCATACTTCAATCTTTATGTGTAGTGACTTTGCCTCTTTTCCTATTGTCTATCACCACTACCTTTAGCATAAAAGCTTCATGATGGTAGGGGTCATGTTTGCCTTGTTTAATTTTATATTACTGATGCAAAGAGCTCATAGGGTCATCAGTCAATAATTGTTAAATGAGGTTGTTTTATTCTTGGACTGTAGATACTACATTTTATTGATTAAAGTAATCCCCTGGGCCAAGCCTGAAGAGAAGAGAGAGGCATAATTTTACATTTAGAGTTTCTTCTTGTGTCTCTTCAACAAGACTTCTTGTAGTATCAGCTAGGAACTTCCCATATGACCAAAGGAAGTTAAAAGGAGAGTCATCCAGAGAGTTACCACCCTACCTGTGGGCCTGAATACTCTTATTTTCTCATAATATGAATTAGTCTTCACCAAGTCAATGGAGCTTCAAACATCCAAACTTTGTATATATGTATACATATATGCATTATATTATATTAAAACATAATACCATATAACACAAATTATGTGAGTAAATATACTTTTATATTTTTATGTACTCTATTTTATATATGCTTTTGTAAAAGCTTTTATTAATTAATTTGTAAGTAAATAGGAAACTTGAAAATGCCTGTTTTCTCTACTAAGTGAAATAGAAATAGAATTGCTTCAAAGACATATCCTAGCAGAGTTTAATAATGTTGTTCATAACCACATAAAAGGAAAAGATTAACTTATTTGGAAATGAAACCTTATATGAATGTTACTATTATATACCAACAATAGTATTATGTAATGAACACAAGAATAAAAATTGTATAAGATTAATATTTTGGGTATTGTAAATCAAATCCATTTTCAATTACATAAATTCTTACACCTCTAAAGTTTACAAGTCAAATTTATCTATACTAACATGTGCTATCAGAAATATGTGTAAGCATATAGACCTTTCTAAGTGATTATATTTTATTCTCCTATAATCATGAGATTCAATAAGGCCATAACTAAATATAACTACCCAATAACTTGATTCAGCTAACACAACCAGAGGAAACCTGTGAAGTCAATTAACTAGCTTCTTGTCTGTATACAAAAATAATACGTTGATTGAATTTTTACTTTCTAAAGCTGTTACTTTGATATTAAGAATTCTTGGCATTAAATATATTTTGTTGATTGAATTCTTGCACACTGGGAAAAAACTGTCTAACATATAGCTAGAGGGAGTTTCTATTTTTTTCAATTTTTTTGCACCTTCTATTAGGCTAAAGAAATTGTTGAAGTGATATTCTACAATATTTGATACAGCCATTCAATTTTGTGCAAGTGTATTTAGACAAAAAACAGATTATTCAAGGGAGAAAAAGCCTATGAGAGAGAAACCAGAGGGTATGCAAATTAAAATTGAGTGAGCATACTCTACAGAGCCTAAAGTTTCAAATGTTTTATAGTAGGGAATGACTATCTGCAAAAATTAATCCAAATTTAGTGTATACCAACCAGAATTATTATAATTGGCTTCCATTTTACTACATGAAGCTCCTACCTTGTGCTGGTTCCATCTACTCACTGTTTAACAGAGACACAGACCTAACTGAATCTGGTTCTTTTACCTGATTCTTTTGAAACTGTCATTTCCAAATATAACTTTAGAGACCACTACCTTCAATGTTACTTCTGCATCATGAATGTGGTTTTGATACCTTGTTGTGTAATGTCTACTTTGGTGGTTTAATTTCTACATTTGATGACACACTGAAGTGACCGGGAGGACAAGTGAGCCCAAGATAGTGTGAGACCCCAATCCCACCATGTGCTCCTTCTTTAATCTGGGACAGTTGTAGTGTTCCTTTTCATCAGGTCAGCATCTATAACTCATCCTCTGAAAAATTTAATCATTTAGTCCATCTGCCTCCTTACTCCATAATTTGTCAGAGGAGGACCTGGCATTTGAACAAAGTATACTCCTAAAGTCACACAGAAAAGCAGGCAGAGTGCTTGTACCAAAACTCAGGTATGTCGATGACTGATTGTCCTAGAGAAGCCTGGAGTGATGGAACCACAGAGCTTTAGAAGCTAAGATCTGAGCTGTGTTGGTTTCAGGTAGATAAAGTCCCTAGCTACTTATCTAATCTATTTTCCTTTATAATGTCAGCAGCCTTCTGCAGATCCACATAGTAACTACAGAGCCACATGCTTGTGTTAGCTGTTAGTTTTCAAAGTTTTTGATCAAATGACATAGAACTTCTGATTTTCCCTTTATGACTCAAAAATATTCAAATTATAAATAGAAAGATATTGGACTTTTAATAATTCAAGCTTGAGTACTATTAAGTTCTATAAAGCTATTTTGAATATGTAACTTTATTTCTTATCTTCTCTAATCTTCACTTCAATATTAAACAACCAGACACACACCTTCTTTTTTTGTATAATTTTTTTCTTTTCGGTATTTGTGTAAATAGATAGAAGGACAAAATGATTAAAATATATTCCAGGAAGGATATTAGAATACTAATGTAGCTAAAGCTATTCTTGGGAACCACTTAAGGAAAAGTGAACTCGTTTAAAAATAAAGTTATAGAATTGTATCAGTCTTAAGAGATCAGCAGCATGCTTTATGGAACTGTAACTTAAGAGAACATCTACATAGCAGTATGATCACCAAAGACTTCAGCATATGCCACTCAGATTATGTGCATATTTTGAATGCCAATTATAGGGCCCCTCCCTCCCTTTTTGTTTGAAATTGTCCTGATTATAGAACTCAAAGTATTGCCTCTAGAAAACTCTCCATTCCTAGGCAACTCAAGAAATTTGGTGCTGTTAGGGTGAAAGTCTGAAGTGAAAGAGCTGAAATTATATTGTCTGTTGCATGTGGGCACAGACTGGTGAAAGCTTTAAACTGATTTTTGGCTTTAGCCTTTGTTAGTTTTGTGATCTATAGCAAATTACCTGCCTTTTTGCATGGTGACTTTGCATTTTTTTTTTTTTTTTGCAAAATGTGAATAATAATACTTTTCTTACACATATTTTTGAGATTAAATGTGAATGTGAAATGCATGTGAAATATGAATGTGAAATGCATTCTAATATGCAAAGTGCTATATAAATATAAGATGTTTTCTTTAACTCCAGCTTCAGTGTTGGTATATCCAACACTTCCTACATGACATCTGCTAAAGGCACATGTTTATAACTGAAAATTAAATGTACATGAATTTAGGTATGAATTCCTATGTATTTATCAATAATTATTAATTTAAAATCTCAAGTCAAACTTTTGAAAACTATTTACCTCAGGACTCTATTTGTATAAAATAACTTATTTCTTTTTCAACTTTTTTTTTTTAGATTAGAAAATATAGTTTATTTAGAAAGTAAATTGGAGAGAGAGAGAATGAGAAAGAGGAGATTCACCTCCCCAAGGAAGAGGAGGGGTCCAACGCCAGGAAACATGGCCTGGCCATAGCTCCAAGGGCACATGACCACACCTTAGCTTAGCAAGACAATAGCATCTTTTTCAACTTTTTATAAAGACTTATAAAATAATATCCTTTTGAATACAGACGTGCAAACACGTGCGGGTAAATATAGTTTTTCTTAATATACAGCTGAAAATTAGTTTAAATGGCAAATCTTTAATTTTTAGAATGACAAATCTATTAAAACTTCTGTCTTCTGTATACTCTCCCTACTTAATAAAAAAAGTCAATTGCAAAACAAGATTAATTGGTAGCAATGAGCTTTGGATTCTAGTAATAAAAATCCTTACCAAAGTCCAATTTTTATAGAAGGCACTGACTGTACTTCAAAGACCTATTTCTAACCCTATGTTTAATATGTGGTGGGATTTAATAATTGTAGCAGATGCTGCCCGTGGCCTCAGTGAATCTCCCATCTATCCCTTCACCTCAAGGAGTCACTACAACAACCTTGAAGGCTAATACTGTGTAAACATAACTGTTTCTGACTGAGGGCTCCATTCTGGCCTAAGAAGCATGCTTCTCCCTGTACAAGAAAAAAGGATGCTCCTGAGTATTGGTGCTCCCCAAAGCAGGCCTCATGCAGTAATAGATGGGGAATTGATAAATAAATACCCATCTTCTTAGCCCCTGTTTGGAATTACTGAGCATTTCTCTGCGCTGCCTCTGAGTAATCTCCAGAGGTACTGAAATCCAGCTGGCTACACTGCCAAGTGGTTTGACAACAACACATTATTGGCTTCATTCTTTGTCTGAGTAACTTATTTGTCTATCAGTGTTTCTTGTGATCATCTCCTAACTCAACTTCTTGCACCCAAATCTTTGATTCAGAATCTATTTGGGGGGAAACTTGAATCAAGACAATAAATCAATAAATCAGTTCACGTGCATAAAAAGATGTACACACGTACAGGTAAGCTTCTGCCTCTCTGTGTCAACATAGGAATCATTCTGTCTTTCTCTAAGCTGATTGATAATGACTTTTACAATCGGAATTTAGCTAAGAGTGTGAGGGGGTGAATAATTTTTAAATTAAGATAAAACATTACTTTATCTCCAGAGATTCTTTGACTGTAAATAATATAGTCAAAATAACAGAATATAAAGAAGAGCAAAGGAAATGAGAATTCCTTTTCACAACTAAGAGTTAGAACATTGGCATAAGAGGCAGACCTTGGAAATATTCCGTAAAGCTAACTTCTGCTAAAGCTTACTCTGATATCTCCTATGTGATAAAAGCTCCTGACACTTAGCTGGAGTTGATGTCTTGGTATTCTAATTGCAAATTGTAGGTCTGCAGGGTACACCGAGCACTATGATATTTATCCTGGAAATGCAACACATGAGCTCAGAAGTAGGTACGATGTTAATTATCCATGGATAGTCACATAAAGTCACGTCTTATACCCCGTTCTGCCCTGGGATATAGGGTGCACAAAGGGAGGTACTCGTTGATACCAGCAGGAGCTATGTGCAAGCTTCCAAAGGAACAATTAGTCCTTCAGTGCCTAATTCAAAGGCTGCTTAGGGAGTTGTTCTCCTTGAGTTAATGGGAGTATGAGTGTTCAATGAAGGGAGATTAGCCCCAGAAGACAGGGAAGCAAATTAAACCCTTATTTTGATTTGAATTGGGAGTGAATAAAGTGTTCACTGCTCACTAAACTCAAATGAAGTTAACACGTGAGAATGAATGGAGACTAACTTCTCTGTGTGACAAGGAAGACCTCAGGGCAGTTAGCACCTAGGAGCCTCCAGGGATGGAGCTGAGACAGAGATGCTCATTCATCATACTCTAGGGGTGATAGAGTTTTCAGTAAATGCTGTATCAATGTAGTTAAATCTTCCCAGGACCAATAAAAATGTCCTTTGCCTTTTCTACCTTCTATTATAAGTAATTGCTATTCATCTAGTTATGGATATCTTGAAAGTAGTCACAGAGTACTTAGAGTGCCTGGGGGATGGAAAGTTTGAAGGAAAAATGTAGCTGTATATCATTGGCATTCATGAGAAAATTCACATTAGATATTTGAAAGGCAGGTCCCCAGGAGGCAATAGAGAAATCAGGAACAATATTGTGCCAAAAATACCACTCTGGCCAGGACATCAGGGAGTTTATGTCAGGTAGAGTGAAGGAAAGCAATTTGGGAAGAAAAGATGTATGCGCTTTTCTATATGCATTTCGTTTATTTATACGCGTACATCCTCCAAAAAACTAGTATGTTCTGTGAATTGACAAGCAGATTGGGTCTGACACTTCTGAAATATGTAACTGTGCTTATATTTCTTTTATTCTAAATCCTCTGAATAACATCTTGCAACATAATCAATACATTTCATACTCATATCTTTAAAAAAAATCTGCTTGCCACCAGTAAGCTAAAAGTGGATTGTACTCAAGTATCACTTTACATTTGGGAGGTCAAGGTTATGCAATGGAAGATTGATATGCAGATTCCAAAGTGGTTTACCTTTTTTGGGATGCATCTCTTTTTTTCTTTATTTTGTTTTAAAGATGTAGGGTACAAGTCAGGATTAGGTATACAAGTGCTCTATGTGAAGGTAAAGTTTGGGCCTCCATTGGTCCTCATTCCCCCTGATTTAGGATCAGTTTCCCTTAATGATATTATGTGCCCCCCACCCCGACCTTCCTCCCCTGGCAGTGTCCCACTACTGCTGATCTTTCTCTTGTAGTATTGTGATAAATGTTCAGGACCCATTTATGAGGTTAAACATGTGATAGGTCCTAAAAATCAGTTGTACCATGGGTGACAAAACAGGGATACATGCTTGCAAAATCTAAAAAGCTAGGTGTGTAATATCATCCTTGCTGGAGTCACTGAAGTGTAAAAAGAATTTTTCTTTTACTTATTTTCTTTTTCTAGAGTATTTGGATAATAATCACTTGACGGTAGTTATTTCAGGTTAAACCTACTTACTGCTCTTTGTTCCCCTTATTTTAAAAAGTCTTATGTATCTCCTTTCAAGGAGACTGCTGAATTCTATAAAAATAACAAAAAGAGCAATAACTCAAAATTATTGCTACTGAGAAGCTTTTTCTGTAATAACCCTGAAATACATTTAAGACACTTATATGCATCAACCAATCACCCATACATTTATTAAATGAATGTAAGTTAGTGTATCCTGTGTACAAGGACATACATACAAGCTTGTGGAAAATAAACCATGCAAAATATATTACGAAAAAGGAGACACACCACAAATATTTTATTCATTCCTTCATTAAAAGTAAACTGGGCCAGGCTCAGTGGCTCAGCCTGTAATCCCAGCACTTTGGGAGACCGTGGCAAGTGGATTGACTGAACCCAGGGTTTGAGACCAGTCTGGGCAACTTGGTGAGACTGCGTATCTATAATAAATAAAAAATTCACTGGGCATGACAGTGCGCTTCTGTAGTTCTGGCTACCTGGAAGGCTGAGGTGGAAGGATTGCCGGAGTCCAGCAGGTCGACTTTGGGGTGGCCGTGAGTATACCACTACACTCCAGTCAGGGAGACAGAATGAAACTCCAACTCAAAAAAAAAAGTAAACTGGTAGAAATTGAAAGTGTAAGTACTTCTAAATGAAGGTATAAGGAATACCTTCATGAAATAAGGTCATTGAATCTTGGAAGACTATTAAAATTAGAGAATTCCAGAAAAATGGACCAACATAAACAAAGAAAAAGGCATGCTTAAAATAACCTGACATACTGCATTTGTTTTTTGTACTTAATAATAGTAATGATAGCAATAATAATAGCAGCTATTATTTATTGAGTGCTGACTTCATGTAGGATACTGTCTTGAGCAGTTTATATGAATAAGCTTATCCTCACCTCAAATGTGAGAAGTAACTACCATTATCAGTCTCATTTTACTGATGAGAAAACTAAGGCACAAATGAGTTAACTAACCTACACAAAATTCTTCACCTAGTGACCGACAGAGGTGGATTTAAACACAGGACCTTGACTACAGAGCATGATCTCTTAGCTACTACCACCTCCTTTTGAGAAACACATGGAAACTTTGAGTCAGTGAATTTCTTTTCCTTTCCATTTCCCTTCAGATATGGGTGGACTGAACAAAGTCAATACCATCCTGGATATATAAGCTCAGGGTCATGATAGGCATCTACTTATATGCAAGCAAGATGGACTTTTGGATTAGATTGGTAACTATGTCACAGAATTAGGATCTTTTGTTTACATCATGCAGGAAAAGAGAATTACTGTTAGGGAAACATGGCTATTTTCTCATTTTCTTATTTCCTGCCTCATAGTCTCTTACTCTAATAGGCAGCCATCAAGACTGAAGCAGAGGCAGTTTCTAGAGCAACATCCTGCTTAGGATCTCATTATAGCCCCTTCCTTCTTGAATGTTTTTCTAAAACTACTTTCACATTTAATCTTCCTGTGCTACAAGCCAATTAATAATTTTTCAGACTAATTCCAAACTCATATATCCAGATAGCTGACAACAATCCTATCCTTCTTGTGAATGATAGGGAAATGGGTAAAAGATCTGGGTTCAAGGGCCATCTTGGTCATATAATATCTATGGGCTTTTGGTCTGTGACAAAAATTTACATAGTTTGGAAACCTGCCTCTTCCTTTTGACCACAGTATCTTGACTTTCACACTTTTTTTGTTGAGTTGCTCGCTTTTCCATTTCAATTTAGAAATCTGAGTCCAGAGATGTTGCTCCATTAACACAAGTTAGGTTGCTGATGATAGGGACTGTGGTTTATCATTGAGTCTTTTGGATTCCTGGCTCCTTGAATTTACTAAACTGGTTTGCCACAGTGTGTTCTGTGGAGGCTAAGCCCTTGGAGAAGCTCTGCAGAAGGTGCTGTTTTTTCCCTCAAAGTGTGTTTTTAGCATCCTGCCTTTATTCTCTCCACATTGCTAATAGCCCATAATATTCTTACCTAGATCTGTATACAAATTAAGATCATACGAATTAAGATCTATCCCAAGTCACCTACATTTAGAGGGTACAAAATATAAAACAACAATTTTAAAAGAATATGAACACATCATCTGTGGCTACAGTTTCTGAGTCTCAGTTTTGTTTTGTTTCTTTCTGGATAATTTTAAAAATCAAAATGAAACATTTTCCTTGAGAAGGCACTTTGTGCCCTATAGATCAGTTTACAAAAGCACGGCACTATTTATATAAACATAAGTTCTACCTATTGGAAGGCGATGATGTCAGCCATTAGTAAAAATGTTAGGAAGCAGAAACACAATGTTGGAAAATCTGAGATAATATTTTAATAACTGCCCCTGGAGAAGTGTCTCCTGAGGTCAGTAGGTAAATTTTTTACCAGTAAATTTTATCTCCTTCAGATACAATTTGCAAAAGACTGGGGAATGAGATTGGGTCCCCTTGCCCTATGCCACAGAGTATCAGTGGTCAGTAGCTCTGTAATTGGCAAAAAATAACACACCCTCAGCAAAGTAATGGCTAATTCAAGTTTCTGCAACTTCCAAAAGTCAAGAAAGAACGCTTCAGGTATTGAGATGAGGACAGGTGTGGTGGCTCAAGCCTGTAGTCCCAGATCTTTGGGAGGCCAAGGTGAGAGGATTGCCTGAGCGTAGGGGTTCGAGACCAACCTGGGCAACTTGGGGAGTCCTCATCATTACAATAAATAAAAAAAATTAACTGGGCGTGGTAGCGTGCACTTGCAGTTCCAGTTACTTGGAAGGCTGAGGTGGAAGGATTACCTGAGCTCAGCAGGTTGAGGCTGAAGTAGCTGTGAGCATGCTACTGTACTCCAGCTTGGGTGACAGAATGAGACTCCTACTCAAAAAACAAAACAAAGCAAAAAGATAATGAGATGAAATGACATTTCCTGTTCCCAGAGAAGTTATTTTTTCTCTCTTCTTTTCTATTTTTATTATTTCCAATTCTAGTCTCTCAATAGCAAAGGACTTTTCCAGAGTTTTGTAGCATCACTGTTGACAAGCAACTACATTTTCTTCCCAAGGCGACTCCTATTTCCGTGAGGTCAGAACTGCCAATGGGAGCACATATCAGGGGACAGTTTGATGGAAGAGAAGGCAAAAGGTCCAATTGTCTGGGGGCTGAGGACCATGAACCTTAGCCAACAAGAACAGAAGAGAATCAGTGTATATCCTGCTGTGAGTGCTCTGTGATTTTTTCCCCTTTCTTTCCTCTAATGGATAACCTTGGAAGAAAGTGTGTCCTTTCTCAGGAGAGAGTTTAGGGCTTCATGCATTGAGTGTATCCATGGCCACACACATATACACACACATGCACATATTCTTTCAATAATTATTCTTCAGGTAGGTCAGAAAATTAACAGCTCTATGCATTTTTTTAAAAAGTTATGTTATTATGTGTGGTTAGAGAATCACTGATTGGCATGGTGGAAATTAAACCCTACCAATTTTCCTTACAAACTTTGTGAGAGAGAGAAAATTTAGTAATTTATTCAGTATTTTTTTTACTATTTAGAGAGCTCTATCATATCCTTTATTAGTTGATGCCTATAAAAATCAGGAGTTATCTGTAGGGTAGGTATTATTGTCCCAATACTTATAGGAAGCAATTCAAGAACAAAAGTTCCAAGACTTAACTTCATCATTAGTAATTGACATAGTTGGGACTCTTCAGACTTTCCTAAAACATGTTCTGTGGTATATCCATTGCTGAAAAAGCACTGCAGAATACTGAATCCCAGGAATATGGAAGTCTAGTAAACAGTACATGCTATATCCCCTGTCTTCATGGACATTAGCATGGTGGATGATTTTTTTCATCCTATTTAAGCTTCCATTTTGCGTATTATTTAATTATATGCTTTTTTTCTCAAGCCCCAAAATTGTACTGTGGGAACTCTTGCCCAATGCCAAATGATTTTTTAGCAGTTCATATTTTTCATAATGAAAGAAAGGAATCTTCAATTTGCAACTCTAATAGAGAGAGATTTTTTTTTTCAATGCTCCAAAATTCAAGAAAAATCTCTCAGAGTAAGCGTTGTATAAAATTACAAAGTATGCAAGATTGGCCATTATGGTGGAAAACAGAGACTCAGGATTTGGATGACACTGGTCAAATGTGAAATTTTTCCACACTTATTAACTGTGTGCACTTTGTCAAGTTATTTAACTCCTCCCACCTTGTCTCTTCACCTGTAAAATGAAAACAATAATTGTATGCACCTTATAGGATTTCTTTGAAGGTGAAAAAAGGCAATGTGTGTAAAATTCCTAACAAAGAATCTAGTTCCTGTTAAATATCATATTATTACAATTTTTCTTGTTATCTTCCCTTTCATTCTGTCTCTTCCTCTTCTTCTATTCTGTCATACAATCCTAAAGGATTCTGCTTCCAACTATCTCACCTAGTTGGTGCAGCACAGAGTTGACAAACACAATTCCTTCGGATACTGGGCAAGTAATATGAGAGAGTGAAGGAGGCTGGATATTAGACAAGAGGGGATGTTTTCCAAATTATGGGAAACAGTTGTGTTAAAGGGTCAATCATTCTCAATGTTTGTTATTCATGCCTTTTTGTTGTATTTTTTACTGCATGGAAATGTGGACTCAGTGATGCTAAACCTTCAGATATTTAAAGAGAAGCTAGAATGTCTCTTTTTATAGGGGATTTTTCCAATTTTTAAACACTATTCCGAGTGAATCTGTTGGACCAAGAGCTAATGACCCCTGACCCAGAGAATTTTAAGCGTTCTGTTCTTATACAGAAATAAAAAGCTGCAATTTCAGAAGGGATTAAGAGGTAACCTAGCTGAACTTTCTACTTGATCAGAAATAATATAATATACCAGAAAAGGTGTCATTTAGTTACTCCTAGTTATAGAGAACTATGCTTCGCCCTGAGAAAATATTTTACTTTGTATGCACAATCTCATTGAATTATTTTATGAGTCTCATGAGGTAGATAATACTTTTTTCCATTATAATTACTGTATAACTGAGGCTCAGAAAGGCTAGTTTACTTTCTCTAAATTCACAAAGCTATTAAGTATCTGTAGGTTTTGAGAATGGAATTCCAGACTGTCTAGATTTCAAAGCCAGTGCACTTAACCACTGGCTAAACAATTCTGCTTGTTAAAATGCTCAAGGCTGATATTAAGCTCAAATTTGCTGCCCTGAAATGTCCACCCTTTGGTCCCAGTTCTGCTCTCCTGAGACACAAATAATAAGTTTAATCCTTCTTCCACAAGACAGCCCTTCAAATATTTGAAGATGGCTCTCCTCTGCCTGCTAAATCCTCTCTTCCCCAGGCTAAATATACTCATTTCTTTCCACTAACTCTCATAAGTCATGGCTCTCAGCCACTTCATCATCCTTGCCCTGCTCCCTAGAAGAGTATTTCAATTTGTCAAAGTTCCTCTTAAACTCTGATGCTCAGAAAGGAACATAGTCCCTCTATGTGGTTACACAAGTGCAGGTCAGGATGGAAATAGCACCTCCTTTGTTTTGGCCACCATGCTTTAATAATGCAACCTGGGTTATATTTAACTTTTGGCAGCTATGCCAAAAATAAGCAAACACTGAATATTGGCCTAAATTCACCTTGTAACATTTTATTTTCTGCTTATTAAAAAATCTTGAGTGGAAGGAAAGGCATTGCCCCTCACCGCTCTTACTCTGAAGAAATTTAAGTAGGCCATTTTGTAACCTAAGTACAAGACTTAGTACATATTCTTATTAAATACCATGTTATTAGTCTTACTTATTGTTTTCACCTATACTGATCTACTTTGTTTAGTTTTTCTTTAATTTGTCAACTGTTATAAAGAAGAAAAAAAATGAATGTTTTTTTGGAGTGTGATCACTGTTTCTTAAATACATAAAAAATATTTTTTTTCTCTACTGCTCTAATACTGCTCCCCATACAAGTCTATTTATATTTACCTTAAATTTTAAAAATGCTTTGTAACCATATTTTTAATAGAGTCTTGCTATAAATAGTCATGTTTTGTTTATTTTTTAAACTTGAAATATTTAAAGAAGTAAAAGCATTGAATAGAAGTAAATCAGCTGTTTCCTGTTTTATTTAAATATATATACTATGTATCATAACTATATAATATGCATATTTGCAGATATGCATCTACTTCATTCTTTTCAATCCAGATATTTCTGACTTTTGCTCCCTGATATACTCTATCTCTCCCAGCTTTCTGTCATTCCAGTGGTTAATCAAATATTCAGTAGGCTTAGGCTGAGAATTCACCACTAGAAACTTTGCTTCAGGACAATCATTAGTGGCTAAGATTGCCAAGCTATGACCATGGATTAATTATCCTTCACCTGTTTTTATAAATAACATTTCATTAGAACACAGTCACTCCCATTTGTTTATGTCTTATCTGTGTCTGCTTTTGCACTACAAAAGCATAGTTTAGTAGAGGCAACAGAAACCAAACTGAAAGCCTTCACTTTTAGTTCTTTACAGACAAAAATATCCAACTTCTGCTTGAGTTTTTAGTAAGTAGTCCATATATCTACTATTAATTTCACTACTGAGAACTGAAACTACCATAATTTCTTGTCCTTGTGAAAAACAACACTGAAAGCAAAAATAATTTAGCTACTTGTTTCAGGAAACACTTACTTCTGGAGAATAAAACTTAATATTCAAGACCAACATCAAGATTAGCATTAGGAACCTTACCTCCTTGTGTCCATCAGGTTAAAACTATGCTCTAATCTCAACCAACTTCTAGTCATTTCCTCATCTCGCAAGAATGTTCAAGTTGTCCAGTCCAAGCCATAAAACCCTAAAAAGATCATCCACTGACTTCTCCTTCTAAGAAAGTACTAGAACTAAGCTTAGTTGTACTCGCCTTGACTATACTAATTCTAGCAGACTTAGATTTACCTGATCCACAAGTATTTCTCATCACCTTTTTTAGGAGTAGAGAGTCAAAATTACTAATCCTCTAAACACAGAAATACCACTCATCCACATTCTCCTATTCTGACTAACATAAATACTAAGACCATTTCTATAGATATGCCTACCTGCATGTTGCAGATAAAAAAATATGCACACACAGAGGTTGGAACTACCCTTAGATGATGTGTCCCAGATCAAGAAGGCCACAGAGTAGGGAGAACCCTTAATCAGGGATCTACCTTCAAATTCCAGGTCTCACTCTAGGTCATGAGCTGAACTGTGATAACTATTTATTGCCACTAAGCTTCAGTTTCCTCAGCCATAAAAGTTAAGGGCTGACTTATATTATCTATACATTTTTTTTCAGTTCTGAAATTCATTGAAAATATAATTTTTCAGCAATCTCAAACCAATTTCTTTACACTCGTCTCTTTCAGCTAGACTCCGTGGCCTTAAGCAACAGACATATAAGGGAGACTGTATTGATGACTAAGTTAAGTTCTACAGCTTGGTTTCCCTAATTAAAAAAAAAATGTAGAAAAGATTCTATTTTCATAACAAACATATTTGCATTTATTTCATGCTGTTAGCAACTTAACACATAATCTTGCCTCCTCTAAGAAAAGAAGTACTACTTCTTCTATGATCACATTAAACATGCTGTGTTATATCTTTCTGTTAATCTATCATCTATTATGACTGCCTATTTTGAGAGCTTGGCATAACAATTAGCATAAGTGATAGCATTATATTCTGAAAACAAAGAATGTGATGGCACAGTTTATCTTGCTACTTTGCTTGACTCAATGGCAGTGGGGTTTCCTAGTTTAAACCAGATATTTTCAGAGCATAAACAGTTCACTTTTTAAATTTATTGTTGATTTAGTTTGAATATAAATAACTCCATGAATGCCGAAACCAGAAATCTGTTGTAAAAATTATTAAGAATCCTCTCTTCTTTCTGGCGGTGGATTTTTATCACATTGAAATAAAACCGTGGAGCTACCTGCAGAAAGTAAATTTGGGATTTTTAATTTATCTGATGTGGTTAATTAACTAGTCAATTAAAAACAAAAGGGCAATTAGTGCTGAGCACATTTGTTCTGATGATGAACATGCCATTTGAAAATGGATCCTGATCTCTACTACAAAATCCTTTAGCGTCAAAGCAGCATTGCTATAAGTAAGAGGAGAATGAAACCCATTAGGAGTCCCGTGCTTGAGCCAATAATTTCCTGATATACTAAAGCAACACAAGTAAGACACAATTAGAGAGAGAAGTTAGCCAATGTTTTGTAGTCATATTACTTCTCTGGCCTGTATTTAGAGCAATAATCAAAGCAATTTAGTAGTAGTTTCTATTTTTCCTACTGTCAGTGTGAAAATCATTTCAGATAGTGCAAAAGGGATGAGAAAAAGGTATAATTTTTAATTGACAGGAGGATTTCCATAAACATCTAGTTGGTATTTACAACTAGATGTATTTACAGAAATGTTGAAAGCATTGGACAAGAATAATTCCCCTTTCCACCCCCTTGCCATCATATAGTATGATGTTTTAAGTTGTCTTAGGCATTCTTTGTAGCTTATAAGTGTGGCTGGAAAGTGCCAGAATCTTTTTGTGCTCCTTCAGAGGCTTATTATAGAGCAATGCATGCACATCCATTCTGCCTTTTTATTCAAGCAAATGTCCTCAGTTCTAATGCAAAGAAAACCTGAAAATTCCTTTGCAAAAGATAAAGAACAGAGATACATCTCTGTGATTTTGGTAACTCCCAATGTCTCCCAGCCTGCTGGGCAAACTGAAGTTTAACAGGGCAACAACATCCCAGAATCCCTCTGGCTTCTGAAGTTCAGCCAATGTGTGACTTACACACTCATTCTTGGTTTGCTGGCAATTATGCACATTTATAGACTGACAAATGGTTTTATGGCAAGGAGACAGATTGAATGACAGTTTTCCATTTCTACAATAATGATTATTCTGAAGCAAACAAAGAAACTGTTAGTGTTGTCTGGGTTAAGGACAATTAGCCTTGGGTATGACCTCACTGTCGTGACAATAATTACTAAATTCTTTTCTCATCTGCCTTCGGGACTCAGATGCAAGTCAGTAATACGTGGTGAGAAAAGGTCATATTAAAGAAAGGGCTCACAGTCTGAAGCCACTTCAAAATACAAGGCTTCATTTTTTTCTGCTAAACACATGGTTTTCTTGCTGAGTATGTATATATGGGGTTAGAGAAATACAGTTCTATAATCCTTTCACTGAAATCCTCTCAGTCAAATGTGTTTTAGAATTTAGACTGCATTAAACCAAAGATCAGCAAAAGAACTTCCAGAAGCTCTAAAGTCATAAATGTTCAGGTAATAAATATTTTCAGCTTAGCGAGTCATATGGTCTCTAGAGCAACTATTCAACTCTGCTTTTGTAGCACAAAAGCAGCCATGGATAATACATAAATAAATAAGTATGGTGGATTCCAATAAAACTTGATTTATAAAAAAAAAAAAGGTAGGTGGCCGAATTTGATCAACTCTCCATAGTATACTGATCCTTGTTCTGGCCTTTGGAAATGCAATTTGGTACAAATTCATATATGTATGTGTATGTATGTATGTTTTATAGATGCATAGGTACTTTGATACATATAGATACATATAAAAATATAAATTTGTATATGTGTACATGTATGTGTATACCCAACGGACAATGCCCTTATCATCAACCAATGTTTCTGTTTTGGCAAAAAAATATATAAATATTTTTACTAAGTTGAATAAAAAGGTCTAATCAAACACAAATTGTTGAACAGATTTTCCACCAAATGAATTTTACCGCCAAACTTACATGTAATTTTCATAGTTGTTTTTTTTTTTATGATTGATTGAAGTAAAGGGATTGTGAACCTATGTATATTTTCTTCTTGAAGTGTTTGAAATTGTTACTTTTGCATTGAGAAATTTTGTGGGAGAAAAACTAAATACACATGATCTGGGGGACAAACTTTCTCCACTAATAATAGAACAATAACCTTAGCAGTTAAGTCATGAACCAAGATACCCACTATTCTGGACAGAAATATTATTTAAAAGATTGTATGGCCTATAAACCTCATGTAAAACAAAAGGCTGATGGTGCATTTTTGAAACTTTTTAAAAGCTTCTATAGATTCTGTTAAGGTAGGTTTATATACTGGCCTCCATTATTAGTCCATATTGTCTTAAGTGAATTGTAGGATTCTAGAAACCTAGAATTAATTCCTGTGGCTATTTTGTATGTCAGTGACTAGCATATATTTTACCCACTGAATATTTCCACTTTATCATTCCATGAGTAAATAACTAGGCTTTTCTTATCTGAATTGTTCTCATTGAGTCAGAGTATTCCCCTTCCTCAGGCAATTTAAACTTTTACAAATGGAACTTTTACAAATGGCAGCCGATGCATAAATATTAGCTATTTAGGTTTGCTTTGTAGAAGAATGCCAAATAAAATATCTTTTGGGACTTTTTCCTCATTACAATATGCTGATATAAGCAATCAGATGGTAAAAGACAATATTTGCTATAAATTATACACCAAATTGAATCTAACAGTCTTAGAATAACAGAGTTGGAAGAAATTTAAAGGTGATTTCTAGGTCAAACCCTTCAATTTTCAAAGGAGAAAAGTGACAATCAATGCGATTGTCCACAAATCACCCAATGTTACTCAACTGGTTAAGAGAAAGACATAGTAGAAGCAAAGTCTCTGGATTCCCAGTGTAGCTTTTTTTCTCCACAACATTGGGTTGTTTAGCTGTCAGATACAAATCTAGCACATACTTACTGAATATCTATGAGTTCTGCACTAGACACAGCAAGTATTATAAGCAAGTATTACACATGGTGTTTGTCTTCATGGAAAAGTATGAAAACTCTGGAAATTTAACAAAGACTTTGATACCTATAAGCCTTGGGAGTATGCTTATGTCAGTTTTCTCAAGATCTTTAAGAAAAACTTTATAGAACAATGGGTACGCATCAGATTGTTTTGGTTGCAGAAGACAGAAGCACAACACAAACAGGACTAGACAAAAATTTGTTTTACTGGCTCACATATCTTAGAATTCCAGGGCTCTAGACATGGTTGTATGTTTTATAATTCTATAATATCAGATATAATTATACAATCTTTGAATGGTAGAGCAAATTACAATGACACTCAAATCTAGGAAAAGCAGAACTCTGTTTCTTCCAAATGAGAGAAAGGTCACACAGGGAAGTGTGCCCAAGAACAGATGAGTCAAAAGCTGGAACTGCTGAAGGCAGCTTATGTATGGGAAATGGGATAGTGTTAGCTAGGTTTTGCAGGCCTCCTGCAGGTTGAATATTTTTGAATAATTCTATAGGCCAAGGAAAAAAAAGGTTGTTCCTTAGTGTCAAATATTTGAGGAGCCTCTGGCAGTTGAGTATGCATGTATTACAACCCAGGATTGTTAAAGGCTAATAAGTAAAGCAGTTGAGGTGGAGCTAACTGTTCATGAAGGAGAACTGAATGTTTTTAGTCCTGAGTTTAAAATGGATAAAATATAACACTTGTGAAATATACCAGATCAACAGATTTATATCTTGATAACTTAATGAAAAGACTATACTAGTGTCCTAATAATATAACAAAGGTCCTGGTTTTGACTGAATTTGATTTCAGTAAAATCGTATGCTCATCCCTTTACTTATAAAACATTGTAGTCAAGGAAATAGATTACTGATTGACATTGCCCTGGTTATAGTCTCATCCCTGGAGCTAGGAGGAAGAGGCAACCTCACTCTAAATATGTGGATGGAGTGTGTACAGGGAAGTGGTTCCTTAAAGTCACAGAGCTTCTATCATAAGAAGTGGACAGAATTGTTGGGTTGAAAAAAAGAATAAACATCTTAAGTGGTCTATATAACATCTTGTAAACAGTCATTTTTGGGGAAAGGAGTCTATTAGTAATTCTGGCATGACGATTGGGTACACAGAAACTGTCCAGTGAAAACAGAGATATACGATCATGCTACCATTACACAGTTTTAGACTCTAAGGGGTAATTCTGTACAAATCAAATAGCACCTTTTAGAGATAATGATATGATGCATGTGCAAAATGAATAGGGAGTAGCTCTTTGTCACTAGAGTAGAAGTATTTAGTAAGTAATCTGATTAGAAAAGGAAGGTTAGAAATTCATTGTATATGGTCTTAAATCCCATTCCAAGGACTTTGCATGCTTTTTCCAATGGAAAATGATTAAAGCTTTTAGAATACTGGCATAATTGAACAAAAACTTTGCATTAGAAAGGACATTTTGAAGTAGTATTCAAATGGGAGAAAGGACAAGAGATATGAGGCAGGAAGACGAATGAGAGATCCAATTTCTTTGTCTTCAAAGCTACTACTCTAGTCAAAACCTTCATCATCCCTTTCTTGAACTACAAAAGTAGCCTTTAATTCCCCTGTATAATTCTACTTTTACTCCATCCTTTTCATTCTCCACCGCAACAGAGATGTAAATTAAATCTTGATTCTGTCCTGCCTAAAATCCTCAAAATATAATTTGAAGACGCAACACCCATAATCATTAACGTGACCTATAGGTCTTACATATTTCAGCCCCTTTTTCTGTCTTCAATCTTGTCTCATGCCACTGTCCTTCTGAATATCAATCTGGACCTTTTTCAGGTCTTTGAACATGCAAACTCAGCCTTGCCTTAAAGGCATGTATACTCACTCCCTTATACTTAGAGCACTAGTCTCATCCCTCCTTCCTGTGTATCTTAATCCCTGCAGCTCTGCTTTCAAGTACACACACACTCTTTGCCTGGCAGAGAGCTACTCATATTTCAAGCTTCAACTCAAAAATACTACCCGAGAAAATACCACGCTGTAGCTCTCATAGATCTCATATTTTTTCTTTAAAATAATGTCATATTTACCACACAAAATTATTTACCTATGTATATGTATAAGAGTTTTCTGTTGTTTTTTGTTTTTGTTTTGCTGCTTCATTAAATGTCACTCTCACAAAACAGCAATTACCTCAATGGTAGGAATGAAGAATTTTAGACTCACCACTAAAACATCTAAGTGCCTGATGTCTAGCAGAGAATGGAAACACATATACAAAAATAAATAAATATTTGTTAAGAAATGATATATGAATAAATTAATATATGGTTTAATTTAAGTGCAAGGAGATAAAGGCTTAAATCTGTGTTATCAAAGGGAATGGAAAGATGATATAAGATACAAGAAAATTTGTGAAAGGACATTTTCACTTCAATTTTTATATTGACTTGAATGTTTTTTATTTTTCCTGTGATTTTTGTTCTTTGATTAAATTTTGAAAGCATTTAGATTAATTTTTATTAAAAGTTAAATGGATCAATGTTTTTGGTTTAAGTTGAAGTAACTCATGAGAGAAATGAAAGATTTTTTAAATTAAAAAATACACCAGAAAATGATCAAATTTATATTATTTACTATCATCTTAAAGTCCATATACTTCCAAAAGGTATTTAAGGTTGCAAGAAAATATATTTCTACTAAATTGTAGTTTCCAAAGAATTTATCATGTAATATATAATAATTTTATTAAGCATAACCTAGATTAATTTATTCTAAGCTTATTCTAAGTTTTCATGAGTTTATGAATTTTTTTTTTTTTAGTTGGAGTCTCACTCTGTCGCCCAGACTGGAGTGCATTGACCACTCCCGGTCACCGCAGCCTCAACCTGCTGGGCTCTGGCGATCCTTTCGCCTCAGCCTTCCAAGTAGCTGGAACCACAGGTGCGTGCTACCACGCCCGGCTAATTTTTTTGATTTATTGTAGAGATGAGGTCTCGCCAAGTTGGCCAGGCGGGTTTTGAACCCGCGGCCTCAGGCAATCCACTCACCTCAGCCTCCCAAAAGCGTGGGATTACAGGCTGAGCCACCAAGCCCGGCTAGTTTATGAGTTTTTATGAGCCTCTTATTAGATTTCCTTTTTGGAATAAAGGCCAAACTAACACCTTATCCTAATTTCATTTATCATTGCATAGCTTTAATGTCAAAATAAATTATAGAGAATTATGATGTAACCCCTTAGGAAAAACATGTCTCATAGCTGAAAGATAACACTGCCAGAAATTGATTTCTTGCAGAAATTTTGTAACACAATATTAATTTTAGTTATAGTAACATTAGGAAAGATAATGCTTCCTAATGAGTATATTCACAATAATATTGATAAAAACTGAAAATCCACACAAACTAAAAAATAGCTTTCTCTCTCTCTCTATATATATATGATACAGAAGTATTGTATCCTAATCTTAATGATTAAAAAAAATACAAGCCAACAGCAGATTGTGGGAGATGGCTTAAAATGTTTAATTTTTTAAATCTTCCTTAACATATCAGAAACAATTGAACTTAAAATTCAACTAATGAAAATTTTACTCCACACAGAATAAGATTGAATTCCATTCCAACCTGTTAACAGCTATATATATATTTTTTGTCTTTATTTTAAAGATGTATAGTACAATTCAGGATTAGGTATACAAATGTTCATTATGCAGGTACCCTTGTTGATGAGGTGCGCCCACCACCCCCCGGGCAGTTTCCCTCAACTACCAGTCCCATGCCCTCTCCCCTGGCAGTTTCCCAATACTATCAATCCCTTTCTTATAGTATTATGAGAATTGTTCACCAGCCTATTAACAACTATAGGAAATATAGTAGCAAATGACATGCATATTAGAAATATGAATTGAAATTAAGTAAATAAGAGTTGAAATTGCTAAAACTTGGCAAAGCATATGTATATGTAAAATGTAGCCATTTAAGTTGCTTTAATTTGGATAATAACATTTTAATATTACATTGAAACAACATGTAACAATTAATATATATATTAAAATATTCATGTTTGTATGTTTGTCATTTCACGATCATTTTGTTTATTTCAGACTCTTGAGATACTTACTGGAAGACAGACTTCTTTTTCTGCTGATTGTATGGGAGAAATTTTTGACCTTAGAAAGTGGAAATGAGGTTGCTATGGAAACTGGTAATTCTGCTGCCACTCATAAACTCTTGTGCAGGTAAAGTGTTCTATTATTATGAGATTTGATTAATAAATATATTGATATTGTATAGCTTTCTAGAGGTGAAGAAATTTTAATAATGCACAATACATATGTTATTTGAATGACTAAGTAATAAAGTGTTGAAGGTAACCCCTATGGGTCACACAGGGAAAGCTTAATTCTTAAAATGTATCTAATGCTTTTTTTTTGGAATTGGAGTGTCACTCTGTCACCCAGGCTGAAGTGCAGGAGCACGCTCATGGTCATCACAACCTCAACCTGCTGAGCTCAGGTGATCCTCCTGCCTCTGCCTTCCAAGTAGCTGGAGGCTACAGGCACACGCCACCATGCCCAGCTATCTATTGCTATTTTTAAACAGAAACTAACCTTATTACATTTGTAAATTGTCAAATATGACATTTTTATAGTAAAAAATAATTAAATAATTTTAATCACCAATAAGCAATGAAGAATTTTAAAAATTTTCTTTGTAGTGAAGTATAAAAGCTTAAAATTAATAATTTAGAATTTGATATGGCACAAAAATAAAGCTATGTTAACATAGAAGAAAAAGTGATATATAGTGTTAACATTAAACTTAACCTTAGAACTGTTTTCTTTTTATTTCAATCATCTTTTAAAAGAATAAACCAGAGTATGTTCTTTTATTCAGCTTAAATATATTGTCTGTATATCAGTTAACATTTGCATTATAACAAAGCACTCCAAATATGTGTGCACTAAGATAACAAATAACCAAGTATTCAGTTGACAAGTCTATGGGTTGGCTATTTTGGATGGGCTCAGCTGGGTAATCTTTTGGTTCTGGCTGTGTGTGCTACATCTGTGGTCAACTGAGTCATCTGAGAAATGACTAGTCTAGAACTAGAACATTCCCAACTGATACAACCGAGCTATCCTGGCTGTGGTCTAAATACCATCCTTCATGATTCTGGGCTGTTTCACATAGTGGCTGCTCCAAGTTCCAAGATAAGTCAAAAGAATACAATGCCTCTTGATGTCACCATGGCTTGGAACTACCACGGTGTCATTTCTATGGCTTTCTTTTGACAATTGCAAACCAGGTCATAGTCAAGGAATGTGGAATTATAGTCCATCTCATTATAGAAGAGCTGCAAAGTTTTCATTTTTGTAAATAATTCACCACAATCTGTTAAGATCATAGAGTTCTTAATTGTCTTAATCTTCTAGCTTAATAGTCAAACTTAACTGTCAAGAATGTAATAATGTTAGTTTCTGTTTAAAAATAGCATTTGATACATTTTTAAGAACTACATTTTCCCTGTATTAGCCTCCCTGAGTTGTCACAGAGCATGGACATTGATTAAGTCATCTGATTGTCAGAGAAGCCTTTCTTCTCCCATACCAAGCTCCTTTCCCCTAACTATTTGGTTGAAGTCTTATATATTCATACTAAAGCAGTAATATATTAAAGGGAAACAAAAACAAATATAACGATTTATAAAGCAGAAGTACAGTAATTGTAAAAGACATATTTAATAGCAATCCCAAGAAATAGAAATAGATGCTAATCCTAAGAGCAGTGTGAATGCCTAAATATTCAGAAATCAACCAGAAAAATTAGAAAACCATACAAATACATGTATTTTTATTACTAGTGAATCCAGCAGATAGAAGAACTACTGTTGTATTTATTTAAAATGATTATATTGTTTTGATTTGTGTCACTTCTAACACTCTGTAATAAAGATTTGGGGTTAAATAATAATGTTTTTTTTTTTTTTGTAATAGAATAAGAAAAGACAGAACATAATCATCAAGGTGCCCCCAAATCATTCATGTGTGAATAAGAATTCTATTCCTACCCCTAAGTTTCATCTTTCTGTTAAAAATCAACATTAACATTTTGCCCTTTAAATATGTATATTGAATTAGCATAGGATCGCTAAAAGACCTTTCGTGTTAAATTAAAATACATTATTATTCTCAGAACACATATCAAATCTGAGAAATACTCCAACTCTTTTATTAACTTTTATTTATCCAAATTGGATGTGATTCAACATGTCCTTTTGCTTTATTCTAAAGAGAGAAATAATCATATATTCTTGGTGTGCAATTTCATTGTGAAAGAACAGACTGGATTTATTTTTTTTAAAGCCATATCTACTTAAATAAGGTAATATAGGCCAAACCTTACCTCAGAGGTGAAAATGCTGATAATAATATACACAAGAGAGCATTGCTCTAAATCTGTTTGTTTTGTTAGAGATTTCATAATATGTTTCCCTACTTGCAGATACTATTTTAGTTTATAGAGTTCTAATTCTATGCATAGTTATATATTGTTTTCCCCCCAATTTTTTATTCTTTCTAAAAGACCACCAAATTTTTCAGTTACTTGCTTTACTTTCCTATTTTACCATTACAATATCTTTAAACTTCTGATATTTTAAGTCTCCCTATACTCTAATACTCAAATTTTTACCACCAGATTCTTCTCTCTCTCTCTCTCTCTCTCTTTTTTTTGGTAGCTCTTCAACTTCTGGCACTTTCACTACAGTCATTGGCCTCTTAAGCCTTTACAATGAAACTTAATCCCTCTAGGTATATATTGTTGATTCTGAGACATTTTTTAGTTTTGAGTATTTAAAATGTAATTATTCTGTTTTAGCATTGTTCGAATACTAGAAGAAAACCAAAACCCATTTAATTATTAATTACATTCTTTTAAAATTGATTCATTGACCGGGCTCAGTGGCTCAGCCTATAATTCCAGGACTTTGGGAGGCGGAAGAGAGTGGATTGCCTGAGCCTGTGGGTTCAAGGCCAGCCTGGGCAACTTAGTGAGACCTTGTTTCTACAATAAATCAGAAATTAGCCGGCCCCGGTAGTGCCCGTCTATAGTTCCAGCTACTTGAAAGGCTGAGGTGGAAGGATCGCTGGAACCCAGCAGGTTGAGGTTGCAGTGGCCAGGAGCGTGCCACTGCACTCCAGTCTGGGCAACAGAGTGAGATTCCAACTCAAAAAAAAAAACTGTTTCATTAATATATATGGTAAGATAAATCATGGTCCCTAAACATATCTAGGTCCTAATACCTGGAAACTGTGAGTGCTACATAATATGGTAAAATGGATTTTGCAGATGTGATTAAGTTAAAGGTCTTGAGATGGGGACATTATGTTGGCTATCTGAATGGGCAATTCCAAGTAGTTTTATGTGAGGGAAGCAGAGTAAGATTTGACACAGAGGAGAAGGAAATGTGACAGAGCAGAGAATGATTTTAAGATGCTACACTGCTTGCCTTAAAGATGGAGGATGGGACCAAGAGCCAAGGAATGCGAGGAATGAAGCTCCAGAACCTGAGAAAGGCAAGGAAACAGATTCTTCCCTGGAGCTACATAGAGGAAGCATTACTTTGTTTTCAACGCTATGAGTCCCATTTTGAACTTTTAACCTCTGGAACTGTAAGAAAATAAATATGTGTTGTATTTAGCCACAAAATTTGTGGTAACTTTTACAGAAGTCATAAGAAACTAATGTACTATATTTCTCCCTCACTGTGCACTAAACTTCCAAATGCTAGAGACTATATCTTCCTGGCACTTGGCGGAATTCAGTAAATATTTGTTAAATACATTAATTACTGACTAAAATTTAATGTTGTTAGTCCTATTTATATTATCATATGATAGAATAAATTTAGTCACATATTATCCTCTGGAAATCTGTTAGTCTGGTTCATTTCTTTACTATTGTCCTTGTGCTATGAGATTATGATCACAAAATTTTAAATATTGAATTCTAACAACATTTAAAATTTTCAAACCATGCCCTATTTGCATATAAGCTCTGTGAAGGCAGAATTTTCACCTGTTTTATGAACTACTGTTTCTCTATCACCAAGTAAATGCATTCTAAATGTTTGCCAAATGAATAAAATAATTCAATTTAATAGATATAGATATATACTAGTAAATATGATGTGCCACGCACTAAGCTAAGTATTGACCTTCAACAATTAGAATCCCATGATCCTTGCCCTCTTGAGTCTTACAGTCAAAACAGGGAAATCAACAAGTAAATCAGTAATTCCAATAAAGTATAAGTCACTATTGGAGTTAACATATTAGTGAGCATATGACATGGAAAAGTTGTCTAATATGGAAGAGGGCATCTACTGTTTTTGTCACCCCTCAATACATTTCTATTCCCTTTAATAAAAAAAAATTCAGCTTTTGTTGGAAGCCATTCTTTGCTGCTAGTCTTTGTGGTTTGAGTGAGACTGTTTTGGTCTCATGGGTCAGTTAATCAGCATATTTCATCGCCCCTCATCATACTGATTGGTTCAGAATGTATTTTATTTGATCAAATCCTTGAACTTTTGCTATAGTAAAATAGTAGAGAGATATTCCCTATGTAATGCTCTAGTTAGGGTGAAGACATACCAGGAGTCACTGCAAGGGGAGAGTTTGCCTGAAAATGAAATGAACACAGATGTCAGATAATCTGAGGGAAGAAAGATACAATTTCTTGACTCTGCTTTTGGATCATTAAGTAATACAAACCAATGAGATGCTCTTTTCTCCCTTTAGGCCAATTTCAATTGAGATTCTGCCCGTGTGATAGAAAGAATCTTGACTAACACAGATTAGAAAATTATTTTTATGTAAATTTTGATGGTGCTGAGGTTAAGTTAGGTATAGAACTCTGCTGGGATAAATGTCTAGTCACTACTGAGAATGAGAAACAAAGCTAATAAAAAAATGTAAAAAGGCACAATTTTTCCTGGAAAGAAAATAATTTCTATACCCAGAGATTTAATATAGACTCAGAAAATTTACTTTTAGCCCCGGTTTACTGAACCATCTACATTTCTTGAACTATAAAACAAAAATATGTTAATGAGATAATTTGGATAATCTAATTAATAAATTAAAGATTTAGCTGTAAGTGTAATTTTTTTCTTTGAAGGAAATGTGAAAGCAGTATCTATAAATAAATATTTTATTTTCAAATAACTGCTAAGCAATGTGATGGAAAAAGGATGAGCATAACACAGAAAACCATACAGGATCAGATTTTGTTGATATTAGAATATTATATTTACAACAAACCCAAGATTTACTGATATGATTAATTACTAGAACTTCCTTTAGTTAAAAAAAAAAAACAGGTTCAAAATGTACTGGAATTTTTTCTTTAAATTTTTCACCTTGCTATGTTTTTGTATAAAACTTGAAAAATTTTAGACAGATTTTAAAATTCAAGTGTCAGTCTTTAAAATTTTGACAAATTGACAGTAACAGGATACTGCCAGGAGATGGAGGGGACTGCAACAACAATGAGGGCACCTGATCTCAAACCAGGCGAAGAGGGGACCAAATGGAGGCCCAAACTTTATCTGCATTATGACCACTTTTATGCCTAATCCTGAATTGTATCCCACATCTTTAAAATAAAATTTTTAAAAGTTAACAATTTTTTAAAAATGTTAAACAATTAGCAGAATAATAATTAGCGGAATCATGTGTTTTGCCTGTTATGAGTTATCCAGAGTTAGAAATAGCAGTTTTAAATCTCAAGACTAATAGAAGCTTATAGTTCTTAAAAATAGTATCAGTGAGAGTTAAAGGCAACTATTACAGACATACTAATTACTATTATAGACATACTATGTACTAGCAAACATCACTAGTTATAAGGAAAGCAATTTTCTTGACATTCAGTATTTATACCATCTTACAAATATCTGCCACTTATATATATATTTATGAACCAAGTGAACTTTTAAAAACTATCATTTAGATGATAATACTTGGTAAAAATAAGTGGTTTACTTGTCTGTATTTTGGATTTGCTTGTTTTGCTATGAGTTAAGCACTGTTGTACATTTTTTAAAAAATTATGGACTGGACATCTATTTGGTTAGTCCTGAAGAAGTACTGGATATTTAGCCTGAGACGTGGTTCTGTCAGGAAGAAACTGAACAATTCAAAGAAGTACATACAGCTAGTCATATTTATTGGCAGAGCAGAATCAAAGCACTCCTTTAGGCATTCTAACTATTGTATTATGCCATCAGGGTCTAATGAGTTGGCCTCTCCTATGGTATTCATTACTCTTGAGGAATAAGAGTGGAAGGTCTTTCCTGCCACCACTTTCAGGTAATGTCTACTGCCAAATGTGGTTATGTTGTTTTCAAAACTTCTCCCAAAATAATTAATTCTTAACATGTGAATGAAGTTGTTTTTAGGGCTGATATCAATAAAGGAAAAAAAAATGTTTTTGTTAGCATTTTTACAAAGCTTACTATTTTAAAAATAGAATAGACTGAGAGTGAATCTGGGAGAAAAATCTTACCTCCCTCTAAATACTCACAATAAGGTACCCTTCATCAGAGACATTAGAAAGTATTTATTATTGCTTGAATTTTACTCTATTTCAAACACAGTCTTTTATTGAATTGAGAAGCAGAACAAATGAAGTATCTGAGAGAGAAAGCCACAAGAATGGAAATATTCACTGTAACCAAGATTTCTTAAAAAAAAAAAAACAACAAAACCATGTATCACACAGCAAATCTCTGAAAATTGGCAGTTGTAATAAACCTGCTTTGTGCAAAGATCCCAGAAGCACATAATGGATATTTCTTTGGGTCAGAGTGTGATGAATATTGAGTACATCACAACCCACACTCTACCTATGGTCTTGTTCAGATTTATTGTTAACATAATAGCACCTTTAGGAATGGAACACTAGGCTATATTTTTAAGCCAAGTGGCATCTTTGCAATTTCTAATAGAAATGACCCAATTTAGAAATGCTGAAAACACCATTTTCATGCAATACCTACTGATAAAGGTGGTTGTATGATTATCAGACCTTCTTCTAAAGTAATTGATTCTTAAATCCTAAATAAAATAGTTTATTAGTATAGATAACAATGTAGAAAAAAAAATTCTGTTTCGTCAGCACTGGCAGGAAATGATTGGTATGCAGACTGACATTCTATGGGAAATTTAGGCTCTTAGTAGAAGGGAATGTGAAAAAAAGTGTCTACAACCATGGTGACTTTGAAGGAGAGAATCAAGTTTTCTATGGAGGTGATAACACCAGGTCATGTTTTCACCTTAAGGGTACCCATAAATAACTCTGCCACAAGTCGGAAATAATAGGGGAAGATTGATAGAATTTCTCTTCTCCTATTTAAAACTTTCCAGAGGCTTAAAATCAAACTCCTTATCATGTCATCAAGTTATTAAATAATCTGGTTTCCATCTACCTCCTTCACTTCAACTTGTATTGAACTCCCTTTGCTCGCAGCATAAGAGCGACACTTTTTTCTTATGCTCCTAGAAATACCAAGATCGTTCGCTTCTCAGGACTTTGCACTTGCTGTTCCGTTGCCTGAAATACTCTTCAAATTTTTCAGTAACTGACTTTTTCCTATTCACCCACCTCAGAGCAGTAGCATTCACAGAATGACCTTCCCTTAAGACCTTGTCTGAGTAGGTAGCATCTTGTCCTATCATTAGTCTTAGTCACTCTCATCAACTTTTTTACTGCATTTAATGACCTTGTCACTATCTAAAATTAACTGACTTATACTTTTCTTACAGATCCATTTTCTGTGGGATCTAAACTCTATATAGGTAAAAATACTGTCAGTCATATATGTGGCTGCATCTCTCAAGCCTAGTACAGTGCTTGACACATTGTAAGCCCTCAATAAGTATTTAAAAAATAAATGAACAAATGATTGACTTCTCAAATTAAGCTGCCAGGACCAATTAGATGCAAATCAACATTTCCAAACACTTGTAGCAACTTATTATTATTAATAATATCTATTTTTAAGTATAAATATTTTAATTTAAAAAATGAAATTATTTGGAGGTGGCCCCCTTGTAGTATAGATTTCGCCTGCTAGGTAAGCGTTCTAGCAACCCATTTGCATCAGTTTACCAACTAGTTGTGGTGTGAGGCTGCATTGTACTTCAGTGAGTTCTTTTTTTTTTTCCTTTCAACATGTTTGCCCTTTTCATAATGGGTGATTTACGATCACACCTGCCCACAGTGCACTGTGTGTTCAGCAGTTTTTGACCAAAAAAATGACATGAATTCCTGTGTCCCACCCATCCTATTTTCCAGATCTTGCCTGGAGCGACTTTTTTTTTTTTGATTCCCTGATTGAAAAAAAAAAAAAGAACAGGTGTAACAAAAAATGGTGAAGGCATTAAAAGGCATCAAAATTAATGCATTCAAAAATTGTTTTGAGCAGTGGGGAAAAAAGTCTCAAGAAGTGTATTGCATCAAATGGAGACTACTTTGAAGGTGACTGAAGTTTAAACATGTAAGCATAAATATACAATTTTTAATAAATAAATTCCGGATATTTTGGGTCCTCCCTCATGTATTACTTTGTCTTAGATAGGCTTTTAAAATTTTTTATTTAAAAAAATCTCAGTTTGTGCAGAATGCACAAAGCTAGCCCTTATTTTTCAAACTAATATAGTTTGCTTAGAAACACTTGACCTAGGCAGGTATAAACTAGAATGTGAATTGTTCAGGGAGTAGCACATTTAAGAAACAGCTGGCCAGTTTCCATGGATCAGTCTATAATCCCAGCACTTTAGGAGGCGGAGGGGAGTGGATTGCCTGAACCCTCAGGTTCGAGACCAGCCCAGGCAACTTGGTAAGACCTCGTCTCTACAATAAATCAAAAATTAGCCAGGGGTGGCCATGAGTGTGCCACTGTACTCCAGCCTGGGTGATGGAGTGAGACTCTAACTCAACAACAACAACAACAACAACAACAAACAGCCAATGCTATTTCACTATTATTTTGGGCAGTAGATACATTTGAAATTGTGTTACAAATAATCTAAATATTTAAACCTTGGACTGTATTTTATCTTAAGATGAATTTGTTTATTCCTTTCCAATTCTGATGTCACCATCCAAGTTAATCCACCATTACCTCTCCCCTAAGATTTTGTAGTAGCTTCCCAAGGGTTCTTTCTATTTCAAAGCATCTTCTATGTCCTTTCTAAGACATAGCTTATTGACACAGATTTCTGTGCAGAGAAACCTTCATAAAGCACAGCTGATTTTTTCATTACTCTGTTTCAAGACCTTCACAGATCCTATTTCCTATAAAGTTCAAATAGTCTAATCAAGCATTCAAATTCAATTTCCTTCGACAAATATTGGAATTTCTCCAATTAATTCAGTTATACCTGTGTCATGAGCCATGCCTTCCCTTACTGTCCTTCATGTATCCTTCATTCAAGTCAGACTATACCACTAGTAAGATCTTAGCACTTTTTTTCATTCCCAAATCTCTTCTCATATCAGTGTGTTCCTTTCCATTGTCCTTCCTTAGATTAATTTTTTTCTTTTAAAGGCAAATCCAAGCTTTCACAGACAAATTCAAATGCTATTTTCACTCTGACTAATTCTGCAAGCAACACCTCCTCTTTCTCCTTAAACTCTGAGTCCATGAAGAATTTTGTCATTTGTACGTTCTTTGGAATTAGGTCATTTTTCTCAAAATAGATACTTATTCTGAGAAAGATGTATTTACTCTTGTTGAAAATAAATTTATAATTATGAAATGCCCAGCCCTAAAGGGAAAGTAAAGACTATTCTTTAATATTTGATCGGTTATATTTTATACCTAGCAATATGTAGTTTATAGGGCATTTTATGTGTAGTGTTTCATCTGAGCTTACTAGTGGGCAGAGAAATAATTATCATCTCCCTTCTATAGCTAAAGAAATAAACTCAAGAAGCTACATATGAAGGAGAACCCCCCAAATACCAGAATTTATTAGAAATTGTGTTTTTATTCTTACATGTTTAAACTTCAGTCACCTTCAAAGTATTCTCCATTTGATGCAATACACCTATTGAGATTTTTTTTCCCACTGCTCAAAACAGTTTTCGAATGCATTAATTTTGGTGCCTTTTAGTGCTCTTGCCATTTTTTGTGTAACTTGTTCCATATCAGCTGACCATTTGATCTGGAGGAACAATTTCTGAGTGTACTATGAGGGGCCTGCTCCGAAAAACATAATTTCAGGTTTTTTGGGGTCCTCCCCTCATACATATATGAGAGAGAGAGAGAGAGAGAGAGAGAGAGAGAGAGAGAGAGAGAGAATGAGAATTATTTCCTGCCTGGCGTCTTTAGTTCAATATTAGATTTATGAGATTCATCCAAGTTGTTATATATAATTGTAGTTTGCTTATTCTCATTGCTCTATAGTAAATTATTCTATTGTGTTAATATTTCACATTTTATCTTTTTGTTCTACTCTTGATGGGCCGTAAGGTTTTTTGAAGCTCAGCAAATAATTCTAATGTGCAGTCACTGAGGTGGAGTATCACTAATGTAGTGCTAAGTCTAAATAAAAACCTAAATTAAATTGACATTCAGTTAGAACTCTGTGGAGTCTGTGGTAGTGTCCTAAAAATTATATTCTTCCCATTTTCCTTCATCTTCAATTGAAAATCTCTGATGTATCTAGTCAAGAGTGTGCTGGAGTTGGCTTGTAGAAGCTCATGAGAGCTGAGGAATTTTGTAAGCAAGTTGTTTAAACACAGTCATTCTTTAAAAAATTGTATTATATAAAATTATAATTAAAATAATTATACTGCAAATAATAAATATTTAAAATTTAAGACTTCCAAATTATGTTAGTACATTTTACTATATTCTATGACCTTTAGGCTTTTTATATCTATTGTATTTGTATGTTGAAAATACTGTATCCTGGGGAATTGCTGTACATTTTTTCTCAAATCCTAATGCAGCAATGTCATATTGTTAGGCTGAAATCACCCACAGGGTGTTGAACCACACAAACTAGTAAATGTTACAAACCAAGACTTCATTTAATACTGATACTGAAAAGATTTTCAAAAATGAATATAATTTGTAGGAGGGTGAGAAATAGCTTAAGATTATATCACATATCAGATTTAATGAAAATAAATTTTTACTGGAAACAGAGTTGGTGGATTGGGCGCAACTGCAGTTGTCAAGTTGCAGTTGAATTACAAACAAAGATTAGCTAAGGATATTAGGGTTCAGTAAAAGGTATCTAAAGCCTCTGTGAGAATCAACTGACTTTACAGTAGATGTTATTATTTCTTAATTGTGTGTCACACTTGCACTGTATTATTCAAATGATAGTAAAACATATATATGTTTACTTTACATATATTTCTATGTACATACACATATGTATACATTTTGTTCAGAGAGGTGGTTGTTGAATAACTGCTAACATGCTCCTTTATTTAGCCACTTTTAAATTTTTAATCTTTTTTTAATTAGTGGAAGTATTTCATGTTTTACAGATATATTAGGCACAAAAAGAAGTTCAAGCATTAGGTACTCAAACTATGGCGACCTCAGGAATATATGTATATTATATATGTATATATATATGTATATATATAATATATATATTATATGTGTATATATACATATATAATATCTTGTGTGTGTATATATATATTATATATATATATATATACACACCATGTATGTGTGTATGTATATTACTAAGTCATATTGTACTTGTTTTTATCTCTTTTAACATTAATTTAGACTTTGATATTTTGTTTACCCTGCAGAATTAGTACTAAATTCAGGAACAAAGATAACAGATTTTGGCTCTTAAAAAAAATTCAGTCTGAAGATGTACCTAATAGGTTATCAGAAAACCAGATAGTTTATTTCCTCCTTTATAATTAAAAAAATCAAACTTGTGTTTCCTAAAGCTTACAGCTAACAACAGGTGCTGCCCGCTTGCTTTGCCAGAAGCTCACAATAGAACAGATTTGGTACATACAGAACTAAAACAACATTTGAGTAAAGAACAAAACCCTCCCAAATGTTCCGACCAGCTCTATAATCAGTTCTCAATACTGAGCCAGGAAACAATGATGATTTTATATGTCAAAAAGGGCAAGGAGATTTGTTTGTTATTTTGGTTTGTTTTGTTTTACCTGTATTTGCACACATGCTTTCAGAAAGCACATATAATCAAACACAAAAGTGTTACATTTGTGACTGGAGCTTCACACAGCTACAATTGCAAAGCTCAAAAGAGAAGGAGGCATAAAACCCCCCCTCCTCTTCATGGAAGTCTTATTGAGAATAACCCATAATTGAGGGAAGAGTGCTTCCTGGGGGCAAATTATTGAGATCAGTTTTGTGTAGCTACAGCATTTCTTGATGATTGCCAATTGTCCTCTCCACTTTGTACTCTTTATGTAACATTGCTAAATTGAATCTGAGGCCATGGATATAATTTGATATATCTAAGTTCATGGCTGCACATTTATTTTGCTTACCCAAACTCTTGGTCTCTCTTAAACAGAAGTTGACAACTTGTCAAATGATCTGTTATTGTGTGATGACATATCTGTGAAAGCTGGATCTTGCTTTGTGTTTGAGAACACATTTCCAGAGTCCAAAGCACATGAGGATTGATGACACAGATGGGCTTGGAGGACTGGTTCCAGAAATGTGATTTTCTAATCAGCTGCTAGTTTTTCTGTTTACCATCTAGCTGGATGTTCTGCCCCTTTGAATCTCCCTGTTGCTTATATTTTTATATCAGAATCACTCCAAATGAGAACATAGGAACAGAAAAGAAAATAAGATCAAAGAGAAAGCAGACCATGGAAAATAATAACTGCTTAGGGACTGGCCTCACAGCCTCTTGTTTCTGCTTGTCCCTTGAAGTCAACAAAGTTTGTAATCCTTGTACCAGGAGATCGTAACCATCTTTTCCAGTTATGATGCTCAATGGTTTTAAGATGAAAAGCATTACACAATTTTAAGGTTTCTTAGTAGTTTCGATGAAAGAATATTTGAGGACAACACAGTTTCTTTTAGTTATAGAGTACTTTGGGATTCCCCTATAAATTTTATTTATCCATCTCATGCTATTCCCTTGGGTAATTATAAATGAATTGTTCTCTGCTGTTCTTTCATCAAACATTTTCTGATTGTTATCTTGAAGTTATTATCAAGAGCATCACTGATGGATCCTAATCACAAATGGGTAAAGCTTATTAAACTCTAGTGTTATCTTTGAATGCAACTATTCTGTCTAATTCTGTGTCACTCCCTCCTGTTCTATCTTTCAAAGCTCATTGACTTGTCTTGCTCTGTCACCCAAGCTACAGTGCACTGGAATGATCATAGCTCACTGGGCTTAAGGAATACTCAAACTCCTGGGCTTAAGGAATCCTCCCACCTCAGCCTCCCAAGTAGCTAGAACCACAGGCACAGGCCACCATGCCCAGCTAAATTATTATTGTTGTTGTTGAGTTGGGGTCTTGCTATGTTGCCCAGCTGTTTTCAAATGACTGGTTTCAAGTGATCTTCCTGCCTCAGCTTCCAGAGTCATTGGGATTGCCGGCATGAGTCACTGTGCCTGGCAAATCTCATTGATTAGTCTGCCTGTCTGTCAATGTTGTCAATCAGTTAATTCAGTGAGATGCTTAGACAGTCCAAACAAACAATTAATGTGGAGAGACAACCTGAAACACATGGTTAGCAGGTGACATGGTAAGAAGATAAACACTTAGCCAATCTATAATCAATTGATTTGTCTCAATTTATACTACTGCTTCTTTCAGTGGAAACCTGATTAAAAATCAGAAGTCTGCATCAGGAAAAAAGAAGGATCACTGAAATGCCAACATTGGCTTAGTTGGAACTGTGTTTTCCAAATTTCCCTCCCTTATCCAGTTTGTGTGAGATTCAGAAGGTGGAAATGACACAACTCTGTGAAAGTTACATATAAGTGTGTCTGTCTGGTGAGAGAGACATTCAGACAAGCTGAGCGCTTGTTCTCAGTTTTCTTCTTCATATCCAGATTTTTGCCCCAACTGCTGGTACTACTGACCAACAGTGACCCCAGACCCACACCCAGTTTTTGAGGCAGTTAAAAAGGCACACACATTTCCTTCTCACAAGACTACTCTGGCAGCTGGACGCTGAACTTGCTGGCTTTCCAGAGTTCCTTGAAAGATCTGACTTGTCCACATGCCCAAGAGGGCTTGTTGGCAACATCACTGTAAGCTTTCCACTTCTCTTACAATTGTATAAGGTCTTCTTCCTAAAACAAATCCCCTATTCTTTATTATTTGTAGTGGTTTTGCTTTCCTGATTGAACTTTGACTAATACCTGTGCAGTTTGCTGAACCTGATGGGGGAGGGGGGCCATATGCAAATCACTGTGTTTTTTGGATTCCCCTCTGATATCTGGTGAATAGTGAGGTTCTTGGAGGACTATTTATTTCATGCAAAGTGTGATTACCATGTTGCATAAATCCTCGGCAAGTATTAGGACTTAGAGCCTGAGGCTACATTGCACAGATAGTTTTTGTTTCTTCCTCTATGTTATGATGCCTGCTCTCTCTCTCTGTGACAGTTCTTAGACAGTAGTTTCTACTTACTGCCCTAACTACTTTTGAACTTTACACCATCCTCAAAAGCCAGCCTTGGTCTTAAGTCCCTCAATGCCATGCTTTAACTAGGGAGCATATTACTTCACATGCAAAAACTTGGACCCTTCACCTCTGGGTAGACCTACTTGCAGTTTAATCATTATTTTTAGTGTTCTAACTCAAAGAAAGAAAAATACAAGTATGTATAGGAGGGCATCAAGAGGTAAGAAAGTAACAGGGATACTTTTTAGTGACATCATATATTGTTCTTTATAGAATATAGTATATGTGCCACCCCATCACATATACTAATCATTATTTCTTGTGAGGTTATTGGAAGGGCAGAAGTGTTAAATGCTTGTCTATGGTTATTTGTGTGGCTTGGAAGAACTGTACACAAACTAGGGACTCAAACTCCAGTGTTTGGGCCCCTGAATCACACTGATATTTTTTTTTTTTTGAATTTGAGTCTCACTCTGTCGCCCAGGCTGGAGTGCAGTGGCGTGCTCACTGCCACCACAGCCTCTATCTGCTGGGCTCAGGTGATCCTTCCACCTCAGCCTTCCAAGTAGCTGGAACTACAGGCATGCCCTACCACACCTGGCTAATTTTTGATCTTTCATAGAGATAAGGTCTCACCAAGTTGTCCAGGCTGGTCTCAAACCCCTGAGCTCAGGCAATCCTCAATCCTCGACCTCCCAAAGTGCTGGGATTACAGACTTGAGCCCCGTGCCCAGCCACACTGGCATTTTAATGAGATGCGGTCATTAGCTCCTCTCATTCCCCTTTTCTTTGCCTCTCACCTATGCTCTTGCAGGAGACTCTGCAATGGTCATGTCCTCTTGTTAACCCCATCCTTCCTCTCATTACTCTAATAGGAAATCATAGTAGTTTCATGTTTCTCATTTTGAAAGTGAGTTCCAGTAGTCTGTTTGCTCAGATCAAACATCTCAAGTACTGTCTCTCTGCTGTAGAACTGAGAAAATTCTTAACCTCGTCCTGAAGCCCTGTCAGGACCCCATTAAGACTTTTGAAATTTTTTTCCTACTTTTTTTTTTTTTTTTGAGTTGGAGTCTCACCCTGTTGCCCCGATTGGAGTGCAGTGGTGCACTCCCACCCATCGCAGCCTCGACCTGCTGGGGTCCAGCGATCCTTCCGCCTCAGCCTTCAATGTAGCTGGAACTACAGGCGTGGACCTGGCAAAATTTTTTTTCTTTTGATTTATCGTAGAGACGAGGTCTCACCAAGTTGCCCTTGGGTCTCAAAGCCGTGGGCTCAGACCCTACTTTCCTTCGATAAAGACACTTGGTGCTGTCCAGATTGAGTACACATCCCCCAAACATACACTTGCACTTTCAAGGACATACTAATAATAATATTCATAACACCTATCCGTGTTGAGTATTTACTAGGTGCCAAGTATCCAAATGGCGCTTTACCTGTATCACCCAGGCAATAACCATATGAGATGTGCATTACTATTGCTTCCATTTTGTAAATGAGGAAATCAAAGCTCAAGAGGTTAAATGACTTGCTCAAGATAACATGGCTGGTAAGTAACAGAAGTTGTATTTTAGCATAGCTTGAATTTTGAGTGACACTCTCAAATTCTCTGTACCTGTCCCCGTCTACTCTCCCTTTCTTAGAGTGCCTTTTCACTCTGAGCACACAGTTTGAGTCTTCCTTCATTTAAAAGACCAGTTCAAAACCAGTAAGTCTTCTGTAATCTCCACCTCACCACTGACTCACAGGAAATCTTCCTACTTGGAATTCCTACAACATTTGAAGAAGAAGAGGTATAACTTCTCATTAGTTGAGTAACATTGGGCGCTCCTCTCTCAGTGTCTAGTTTGGATTCTGGCACACGGGGCAACACCAGTTCATTCAAACTGATGCTTTTGAGGAAGCAAGCACAGCACTTACCTATCTGTAGGGTCAAAGGTCTATCAAGCCAATAAGGGGCACAGGCTCTGCAGTTAGAAACACCTTGGTTCCTACCTGGCTTTCTACTACTTGAGTGACAGGGCAAGTTACTGAACCCCTCTCTGTCTTACACACTACATGCCACATTATAAGCAGTAGTTATCAGTAGTGAAAGTGTTTGTTCTATATCAGTTGTAAATTTTTTAGGTTAGAGATCTTTTACCAGAAAGTCTTACTTCTCATTATCTAGACATACCTTAAAACTTGACCAGGTGGATCCAAATTTGACTTATCTTTTTATTTCCCAAAGTACCTAACATGGATTTGGTAAATATCTTTAGTTTAACTAGCAAGCATATATTAAAATTATGAATTGTCATGTGAGTCAGAATAATCCTTACAGACATCCATGTAATATATCTTATGTACCTTTACATTTTTCTAATCATCTAAGTGACTTTGTAATATATATAATATATACAATATAGTATATAAATATAGATATTCATATTATCCCTACCATAAGTCCCTGAGATAGGTGAATTATATTGGTTTCATTTTATAGATGGGGCAAATGAGGCATGAGTTTCTTAACTGGCTTAAGGTGTAGAGTTAGTGATTGAACTGAGATTTGAATATAGTCTGTCTGGTTTCAGAATCTATACTCTTAGCCACTAGATTCAACAGCTGCTTAGCAGGATGAAGGGATGCTAACATGTAACATATATTGAGTACTTGTATGTACTTTCAAGTAATTCTTTGAGAGGGTCTCAAATTACTTGAGGCCATATAAAGTGTTATTAAACCCTTGTTTTAAGTTGGGCATCCCCAGGCGCCTATCTTCATAAAAGGGCTTGAGTGATAGTAATTTACTTGAAAGATAATCCCACAAAGTCCCAAAGGAGTTAAGAGAAGTAGGATGAGGAAGGACTGGGTTTGTTAATGTGCAGAACACATCTGGAAGTCACTGAGACTCTGTAGAAGGTAATGTAGAACTCCCCACAGAGTGTTATCAGAGTATGATTAAGGGACCGGGAAGCTAGGTTACTTGTCCCTCACTGCTTTTTTATCATTGACATAAACTTCCAGAAGTTTCCACCTATTCCAAGCACCGGGCAAAAACACAAGATTAACTTAGAGACTCACAATATGTACAACAGGAAATTACCATGGGAATGGTGAATGTTAAGGGACTGTGGGTGGGAAATACTTCATATCTCATTTTATAGATCAAAAAAATAGCATAAAATAAGTTAAACTACCTGCCCAGTGACACATAGTGTGTGGACCTAACACAAAAGTAGGTAGGAGAGCTAAAATTTGAATCCAGGTACACAATAAATTCTTCCTTCGTTTTGCATGTTCCCTCTAAGTGCCAAGTAATTTCTAGCTTAATGGAGTTAATGCAAGCAAAAAAGACATGTTCATAGAAGCTTTTGTTCTAATGGCAGGGACACTTACATATAAGTTAACCTTTTTTTATGCAGGTTTTGAAAAATATTTTAAAGGAATCAAACTAGATTGCTGATATAGAGAATAACTAGGGTGGAGGTGAGTAGGCAGGGAGTTTAAGGAGAAGCATTTCTAGCAAGTAGAAATCAAATTCATACATCTGAGGCCATAAAGAAAGCCATAATGACTGGTCTGAATTGAGTAGCGGGGAAAGAACAGCGTAAAGTGAGGAGGATGGAAAGGAAAAACCAGAAAATGCTAGTCTCAGAGTCCCTTGTTACACATTAGGATTTAATTTTAAAAGCAACGAGAATTTATCAAAGAGCATGCAATCAGCAGAGGATTTGTTCTTCTATTTAGCCTAAGAGGCCTCCAGATTAAATGTTTTTTTTTAAGTACTTCAAAAAGGAGACATACTCTAAAAGGGAGACAGCAAACCAACTAAAGGCTGTGGTCAGGTATAGGGGGCACACTTGACCACCTTTTTGCCTGCAACTTCCTTCCTTTGCCCCTATCTTCCCTCTTCTGTTTCTATTCAACATTTCACTTTAATCCTCAATGCTTGTGAGATGATCCAGAGTTTGACTGCATATTTAGCTCTTCAGGGATACTGTGAATAATGATGAGAATTATTCATCTTTCTTTAGCATAAACCATATTTAACAAAGGGCTAAAAAAATAACATAAAGAGGTTTTATGGTCAGGTTTCAGAGCTGAATTGGAAAAGTAATTCTGAGTAGTAATTCAGTGTGTTTTATTTCCTCTTTTCACTTTTCTAAGTTTTCTAAATGAACTTACACTTTTTAAAATAAAAATGGACAACTTTTTTAAAGTTTGTGCTAGTTACATACGTGGCCTACAAAGCTAAGGCTTTTTTCTCATTGAACGAATCCAATAACTAATTCAAATTTTCCACTTTATTTGGTAAACTTCATTGATTCTGAATTTCCAAACACTACCATGGATTCTGACTTTGACAAATAATCACATACTTAGCTCTTTTGTGTATTTTCTTGCAATTATCAATTGATATGTTTGGCCCAGATGATATTCACTTTTTTATTTAAAAAGAATACTTCTGATATTCTTATATATACTGTTCAAAGTTTTTTTAAAAATTATATTAGCTCCAATGTGAAATAGAAAGAGCAAATGTTATTCTCTACATGGTATAGACCAAAAAAAGAATGAGTAAAGAGAGCTACAGACCCACAGCTACTAGCTGAACTAAATAAAAACCCAGAATGTCTATTTAAATAATAAACTCCTTAAGGGTGAAACACCCAATCTGTACATCTTTTTGATTTCCAAAGAATATGATATCTCAGGAAGATAGAGATTTAAATCTTAGCATATATAAGAATAACCAAACTGAAATTTAAAACATTTTACATATCTCAAAAATATTTATTTTTTGTATTGCTTGAATTACCCAAGTCTTAGTACAAGGGACACTGAGAACCAAATTATGTCATAAACAAAGGGAAAGTTACATATTCCATATCCTTTCAAACTCCTCCTTCGCTTGATCTTTTCTCATATGCATTACCATGTGCTTAATATTCAACAACATGGGCTTTGAAGAAGACACAACTGGGTACCTATCCCATCTCTGTCCTTTAAGTAGTCGGATGACCCCTGGCAAGTTACATACCTTTCTCAGTATCAGTCTCTCCACCTTTATAACAGGGATATTGCCCACTTCATACAGTGAGTTTTACATATTGCTATTCATTTGCACACATGAAGGAATGCCAAGTGTTGAGAAAGTGCTCAATAAATGATAGCTAGTGGTGGTCATGGTAGCAGTGCCAACTGTCATGTAAGGAAGAACAATTGAATGGTCAGTCAATGGTCATGTAAGGAAGAACAATTGAATTGACAATACCCAGTGCCAAGGATGACTAAACTGCATTCATAACTTTAAGAAACAGATCTTAAAACTCAAACATTGGGAAATTTGCTATGTCTGTCTTTGATCCCTGGGCTTTGAATAACTACTTCTTAATGCTATGAGTCAAATATTTAATTTTGAAATGGACAGGGGAATCATGCTCCATCTCAGTTATCATAATTGAATAATTGGGTTCTTTGACCCTAGATCAAACTCTAAAAAATTAAGTGAAGAAATAATATTTATAGATTCCAGTAGGCAATGAAAAAAAACAGTAAAAATACAGCTAAAATAATCTACAATTCAACTTTAAAATTCTGGCTACAGAATCAGTTAATCTTCTATCTATAAATTAGAGTTTTACAATCTCAGCTCTATTGATCCAAAAATTAATTATATTTTGGACCATATGATTATTTGCTGTGTGGGACTTTCTTGTGCACTGTGGGATGTTTAGCATCATCCTTTGCCTATTGCCATAGATGCTAGTAGTATCACCATCCCCAACTTGTAACAATTAAGAAAATGACTCTAGACTCCAAAAGTCTAATGGAGAGTAAATGTGACCCCAGTTGAGAACACTGCTGTAAGCTCTCGACTTAAGAATGCTCCTAGTTCTAAGGAACCACTAATCACACACTGCCTTCTAATAAAGCCTCAGCCCTCAATTTCACACCATACAAACCCATTGAAGCTGTTGAGTCCCCTGACCTGGTTACTACTAGCCCTCTTCCAACCAACCCCTCTTCCTATAGAAATTGACAACCGCTTCAGAAATGTCTCCCATCAAACTCTCTCCCCTCCAATCTGCTGGGAAGAGTAACTACATAAAAGTAATACTTCTCTATCTCCCATCCGTTATACCTACTTTCTCAGAAGAGTTTTAAAACCTGAGTTCACTCTTTTATCAGTTTCTGAAGGTCTCCAAAAATGGCAGGATTATATTGCCCTCTGCAGATATTACTGGTTTAAAAAAAAAAAATTGAAAAAGACTTTTAACATAATAGCAGTGTATTAGGAAAAAAGAAGATAAGAAGAATCATTAAGAGTGATTAAACACTGACCATGTGCCAGTCTCTAGACTAAGTAGCCTACAATATAAGTTCACTTAATTGTTGTATTATAACTTTTAGATAAAGAAACTGAGACCAAGCTAGATTAAATTTCTAACATTATGCTGTAAATAAATGGCCATTGCAAATTGTTCTTCCCAATTCAATATCTGTGTCCACTTTAGTGTATTATTTCTTAAGAGCATTCAGGAATCTTGTGAAAAGTGAAAACAGACAGTGATAACTGTGTGTGTGTGTGTGCGAATGTGTGTGTATATGTGTGTGTGTGTGTGTACATATCAACTTAATCCATAGTTTTTGAAGGTCAGTTGTGTCACCAAAATCCTGAATGAACTGAGTGTGTCCCAGCAGGTCACATATTCTTGAAAGGGCAGTCAGATTTTGGATAAGCAACTTATAAATATGGGAGCAAATGCAAGGTTCTATCTATAGACCTGTCATGAGGCAAGCTGTCCTCTCTTTAAAAATGATATAGAGGCAGCTGGCCTCTAGTCTGCTAGTCTGTTAGTGTCTAGCTTGGCTATTCATCATCAGAGGCAAAGAATCTCTGCCTATTTTCACATAAGGCACGTGTCTTCCTACTGGAAGATCTTTCTCCAGGAGTGGATAAGTTCAGACCAAGGTCTCTGCTCAAAAAAATAGAGACAGAATTCAGCACTATTTATATAACACCAGAACTGACTCAGTGCCATTGCCCATTTAACCTGCTTGTCTTCCTATTTGAAGATGTTTTTTTCCCTCCTGGCTTTTCTGCCATCTGTAACTTCTCTCAAGGCAAACCTTAAGAAGAGGACATTTTGAAGAATCACCTTATTTGTTTCATCCTAGAAAAGTTTAACATCCTTACTATAATACTATGCCACAGTTGAATGTACTACATTTCTTTCTTTATTAAAATGGGATTGTATCTGCTTATTACTCTGCCTCATCTCTGGCTTATTAATTTAAAAATCTAGCTCTTATGCTAAATGCCCTTGTGTCACCTGGCAGTTTGCATTGACTTTAGTGTGAATGCTCCAGTAAAAATAGCTACTGCCTTTATTAAGCTTTACACCATGTGCTCAATATTGTGCTAAGTGCTTTACATGAATTATTTCATTTAATCCTCTAAAGGATAGGAAGTATTATAATCTTCATTTTAGATAAAGACAGCTAATTAAGAGAAGTTAACGGTTGTTTGAATTTCATACAGCTAGCATGTGACAGAGTTAGGATTTGAACCCAGATCTGTCCAATACCAGAGCCCAAGACTGTTACACTTTATTACACTGCCTTCCCATGAGTTTCTGTTGTATTGTCTTTTTTTGCCTGACTTGTAATATTATTTCCATCCTTATTTTGTTTTGTGGTTGACAAAATGAATACATTTTTAGAATTGTCAATGGCATGAAAATTGGATTCAAAAAAAATTCTGGAATTACCTGTTTCCTGATATTTTCCTTGTAGAAAAAAAACCCCTAAATAATGGACTAACCAGAATTATTTTCTCAGACCTGCTACTACATGCTCTTATATACCAGAAACATCAAGTATCTCTCTAGACTTTTGTTTATTTGTAAACTGATGGGATTGGAATTATGAATCCTTCATTCCTTTCTACCTCCAACACTTTATGATTTTCTAATGCAGTGGGTATTTCTGCCTCACAAAGGGCTTACAAAATACACTGGAGAAAACAGCAGTAATAGAAAATTTTATATTCACTGCTACTTAACTTTGTGCTCATTCAAATATCTCCGTAGTGCCTCTCTCTAGAGACTCTAAGCACTTACTTAATTTAATATAGCCCTTTATAAAATGGGTCTTCTCTGCAAATCTCAGCTTGAGGCATTTCTCTGGTACCCACACAATACGTTCACTTTTACAGAGGTTTTATTTTTTTCCCCTAAGAATTTCCTGTTCATTTAGCGACAGCCAGAGGTAAAGCTAACAAATTGTATATCTCTTCAGAGACACTCAATTTACCAAATGTCTTTTAATTGGCATGAGAGCTTGTAGAATGTCCTCTGAAAGGCTGTGCAAAGAGTTTGTTGTTGTTGTAGCTGTTGTTTTTGATACAAAGGTATGGAGGAGATATTTCTGGATTTAATCTTTTCATATAAAAGAGAAGAGACTTCAATCCAAACTGAAATTATTTAGCATCACCTCATGGAACTTTCCAGGGTTCTTATTACCAACGTTCTCCTGTCAGATCTCCTGTCATAAATGTGACCCTGTAGATTGAACAATGGGAGGAATGACAACCTTTGAATTTCTCTTTCTCTCTGTCTTTCTCAAATAAATATTATAAATGTGATAGAAGGTATACTTAGTTAATATTAGTGTGGATTTTGTAGTATACATTTCTCTCATAAAAATTGTCATCCATTCAATAATTACTTACACCTTCTGTTGTTCACTTCTATTTCTCCAATACCAAAATCAATTACAGACACATAGGAAGAACCTGATAGATGATACTAAATTAAAATGCCAAACATTGTGCATGTTAGGTACTAAGGTAAGGTACTAAGAAAAATTGGCATTGACCCAAATCTTACAGAGCTTATAGTGAAGGAATTGTTCATTCTTAAACACACACACACACACACACACACACACACACACACACACACACATCTTTGTGATCAATGCATTAAAAGACACATACCTTTAAGAGCATATAATAGGAAAATCTCATTTGATCTAAGGTAGTCAAAGAAAACTACCTTGAGAAACTGACTTTCTAACTAAAATGTGAATAAAACTTGACATTGATTAAATACAATGGAGAAAAGGCATTTAATATATAGGCAAAAAAATTTTAAAAAAGAAAAGAAAAGAAGGTGGGGAAAAAAAACCCCACAGGTTATTCAAAGGTAGCAACAGGTTAGTACAGATAACAACCGGGAGAACCGATGATGAAGCAGCAAGGAATGGCAGAGATCATACCGTAAAGAACTTTGTAGGTCCTTTTACAAATTACTGCAGATATTTCTCTTTTCCCTAAAATAATATAGTATCATGAAAGAATTTCTAAATGGAAGAGTGAGGTAGAATAGGAGAGAGGAGTAAAAAAGACTTGGTCTGATTTGTAGTTTTAAAAGACTATGTTGGGTCCTGTTTAGTGAATGTATGATAAGAATGGAAAAAAATGAGAGAAGTCACAATCAAGTCATAACCAACACCAAAAAATCAATAGTTTGCCTTGGGAGGCTGAGGTGAGTGGATTGCCTGAGCCCGCGAGTTCGAGACCCGCCTGGGTAACTTGGCGAGACCTCATCTCCACAATAAATCAAAAAAATTAGCTGGCGTGATAGCGCGCGCCTGTAGTTCTGGCTACTTGGAAGGCTAAGGCGGAAGGATCTCCGGAGCCCAGCAGTTCGAGGCTGCGGTGGCCGGGAGCAGCCACTGCACTCCAGTCTGGGAGACAGAGTGAGACTCCAACTCAAAAAAAAAAAAAGAAAAAAAAATCAATAGTTTGATGCAGAGAACTATCTCTAGTAATAGAACTATTTTAACATATTTAGGACATAATTGAAGATTTAAAAGTTGAACTTTGCATTGTATCTTATATAGAGGTGTGAGAAAGATGTCAAGAAATACTTTCAGGTGTTTAACTTAAGCAATGTTATTGGAGGTGGCATTTTTTAAACAAAAAAGGAGGAGAGCCATGTCTAGGGTTAGATTATGAGTTCCTTCTTCCACATGTTGATGTAGATCAGATGACTTTGAGTTTATTATCCCTGTAGAAATATTGGGTTAAAAAAATGAATATCTGTGGAACAAAATGGGTTTTTAAATGTTTATAATTTTTTAGTGAATAAAATGGACTACACATGATCTCCAGTTTTCACCCCACAGATTACCTCTTCATTACAAGTAGGAGACCTTCACATTTCACTATAAAGCGATCAAACTTTTATATCACGAATAATGAGACTAACTGGTATAATATATTTTTCATATGATACCACAAAGCATAGAATAGCATCCATGCCATTTTCTTACCAAGAATGTTTAACTTGGACTTAATCTTGAGGAAACAATGATAGAGTTCAGGTTGGGAAACTTTCTTCATGGCCTGGAATCTTCAAGAATGTCAATGTGACAAAAGTAAAAAATATGGAAAAAAAAAAAACTGTTATAGATTAAAAGAAACTAGAGATTCCATGGAAAATGGAAGCTTTTTTTTTTTTTTTTAGTTGGAGTCTCACTCTGACACCCAGGCTGGAGAGCATGGCACGCTCACAGCCATCCCAAGGTTGACCGGCTGGGCTCAGGCGATCCTTTCACCTCAGTCTTCCAAGTAGCTGGAACTACAGGCGGGCACTACCATACCTGGCTAATTTTTTGATTTATTGTAGAGATGAAGTCTCGTCAAGTTATCCAGGCTGTTCTCGAACCCATGGGGGTTCAGGCAATCCCCTCACCTTGGCCTCCCAAAGTCTGGGATTACAGGTTTGAGCCACTGCACCCAGTCAAACTTTGTTTTTGATATTGAAAAGCAAAATCAGATATAAAAGATTTCTCTAGTCAGTTGTATTAATTTGAATATAGACTATAATAAAGTGTTATGTTTTGTTGATTTTCTCAATTGGGATACTATTATTATGATTATTGAAGAGAATGTCCTTTTTCTTAGAAAACAAATACTGGGGTATTTAGGAATGAAATATCATATTCTGCAGTTAACTTTCAAAGCAATTAAAAGTAGGAAACTTGAATTATATTTATTGTATTTAATATCCAGCACTTTTAATATCCCTGTATATATTCAAGATTCTAACTAGCATTCTTTCTGCCTGAAAAACTTTTTAAAAATGTACTTTAACAAGGGCTGCTGACAATGTATTCTCTGAGTTTTTGTTTATCTAAGAAAAGTTTTCATTTTTTCTTGATTTTTGGAAGATATTTTCACTGGTTATAGAATTGTGGATAGATAATTTTTTTCAGCACCTTAAAATATATTTTGTATTCTTCTTACTTATATAATTGCTGAAGGAAAGTGTATTTTAATTTTTTATTTCTTTTTCTGTATATATGTGTTTTTCTGTACCGTTAAGATTTTATATGTGTCTTGATTTTTCTGTCTGTATATGACTTAAGTAGATGATACTTTTTATATTGATTGGTGCTTTCAGAGTTTCTTGGATCTGAAGTGTAGTGTCTTTTATTAATTTGGGAAAAGATCTTTTCTTTTATTTCTTTAAATTACACATGTCCTCTTCATATGCTCTTGTTTTTCTGGGATTCTCATTACACATATATTAGAAAGTTTGTTATTGTCCAATAACTCTCTAATACTCTGTTATGCTTTATTTACTCTTTTTTCTTTTTTTTTTTGTTTTAGCTTAGGAAATCCTATTGACTTATCTTCAATATCACAGATTCTTTCCTTGGGTATGTCAAATCTACTGGCAAGAGAGTTGAAGGCTTTCTTTACCACAATTACTATGTGTTCCATTTCTAATGTATCTAATTGATTTTTACCTGAAATTAGCCTGCTGATGATGGATATTGTCTGTGTTTTCCAGTGGACTTTTAATATAGTAATGATATTTATTTTAAATTCTCTGTATAATAGTTTTCATATCTGTGTCATGTCTGATTCTGGTTCTTTTGACTGCTTTATCTCTTGATAGTTTTTTCCCCTTGTTTTCTCATCTCATATGTTTTATAACTATTTGCTGAAGCTAGACAGTTTGTGCAAAATAATAGATATTAAATAATTTCTAAATTTAGGAATGGACATGCTTTTACTTTTGGTAGGCCTTCAGTGTGGAAGTTTGATTTAACCTAGTCAGAAGTTATGCTGGACTTGGATTTGTTATGTTTGCCCTTAGTGTACCACTGACTTTCACTTCCTTTGATGATAGTTGTGTTTAGGTTGAAGATTGGTTTGCTGGATGGTTTTTCTCAAAGTCTGCTTCACTCCCATTGTCTTTTCTTTCCCCTGCATCTCAGACAAGGTCTCTACAAATTTTTGTAACTCCCAAAACTGTTTTCCACTATGAAATGTCACAAAAGGGCCGGATTTGGTGGCTCAGCCTGCAATCCCTCGCCTTTGGGAGGCTGAGATGAGTGAATTGCCTGAGCCCGCGGGTTCAAGACCTGCCTGGGCAACTTGGCGAGACCTCATCTCTACAATAAATCAAAATGAGCCGGGTGTGGTTAGCGCGCGCCTGTAGTTCCAGCTACTCGGAAGGCTGAGGCGGAAGGATCACCGGAGCCCAGCAGGTCGAGGCTGCGGTGGCCGGGAGCGTGCCACTGCACTCCAGTCTGGGTGACAGAGTGAGACTCCAACTCAAAAAAAAAAAAAAGAAATGTCACAAAAAACTTTTCAGCCTGGGAATGTGTTGTGGGAAGGGTACTGTTGGCCTAAGTAAGACAGTTTTAGGCAAATGCTATGTTCCTAGGTTTCAGAAGTGTAGTTATCTCAGTGTTCTTGTGTTCTGAGAAAGAGTAAAATTTTGTTTGTTTGTTTGTTTTCAATGCTTTTATCTTCAACTTCAATGGCTGTTCAACACTTCCCTATGACACTTCTTCCAGAAGTTAAAGCTTCTCTTCCAAGAAGAGTTAGGGGAAAGAGATATAAGTGGGGCTTCCTGCCTTTCTTCAGTGGCTGCTGTCCCTCTCCCCCTGTTCAATAAATACTTTACCAGAGTTTTTTTTTTGTATGTGTAGTTGTTTTCTTGTGTGTGTGTGTGTGCGCACGCATGCATGCGCGAGTGCTTGTGCAAATGTGCACACTTCCAGTGAGGTCCAGGAAAAGAGCCTAGTTTGCCATGGATGCGTTGTTTTTTTTTTTTAACTCTGGCCAAAATGGTTTCTATGATGAGACTGTACAAATGACTGAACATTTCTTTTATATCTGTAGTTAACTAAACCACACTCTCTTTACTAATTTGTTACCAGGTAAGCAAATGCTAGTTTACCCTCTTTCCCCATAGAAATATTTTGAGTTAGTTGTATTCCTGTAATCTCAACCCTCTGGTTAATTCAAGAAAAGTTGTACATTTGCAATTTGCCCAATTCATTCTTGTTATTATAAAAGTGGTTATAGTATTTACTTCCAATTATGTGTCTTCCAAGTAGAAACTAGAGGTCCTTACAACCTACTTTCAAATTGTTTAGCAAACATATGAAACAAAAGAAGGAAAATACATGAAAAAACAGGGGAAAGGGAGAAAGATAGTAAGAGAGAAAAGGATAGAGTACAAATGTGGCAAACATTAAAAACTCATTAATCTAGGTGGAGTATGGGTATTTATAATTCTTTTCTTTCCATTTTTGTGTTGAAACATATGTAGTGCTCAGTTAATAACTTTAAGTTCAAAATGAAAATTAAGGTGAAATCTGTTGAATGATAGTATTATTTTTATCATTATTTTAACCAACTTGGGTGAATCAAGTTTTTTCCCTTCTTAGTTTAACATTGTCACACTAAGATACTACTCCTCTGTTTTTAAATTCCAGGTTTACTAAATACTTATCTACTTATTTCTCAGCAATGTTTTAAATAGAATAGAAATTTTTTGCATAAGTTCATCACTCATTGAAGGTGTCAGCTGATTGCAAAAGATTTGGAATCAGAAAAAAATTGGTTTAAGTGCAATTGTACTCATTTCACAAATGTTTATGGAAATCCTACAATGTTCTATTGATTTTATTAGAGACTTTGGAGAGAGCAGCAACTCTGCTGCCTATTAGTCCTTTGAACTTGTACAACTTTATATTGTCTTAGCTTTGTTCTCCACCTCTGTGAAGTGTAAATAGCAATACCTACCTCACTTGTGAGGGTTAAATTCCCTGTTATATGCTAAATTGCTTTGTGACTCATAAGCAAATTATTCAAAAGCATATTAAAATAGTTCTGTTCTAGTTGCTTATTTTTATTCGTTTGTTAGAAATTTTTTTTCTTTTTCCTCTGCATTTTTGTAATGTCATTGGCCTTAGTTTCTTACTTTGTTTTATAACGACTGCTTACAATGTTATAGTCATTTACAACTTCATGTTAATCAAAATCATGAATTTCAGCAAAGGCAACAGTCCCTGCCTAGTCTGTGACCTTTTTTCCCTTTGATCCAGGCATCTGAAAGCTTTTTATGCATTCTAATTCTCTTCCATTTTAATAGCTTTGTGAAGCAATACTATTTTCTTTGACTGATAAGATCATTGAAGGTGACCTGATTTTCTCCAGAGATGTACAATGAATAAAACACATTCCCCCCACATACTCATCCATACTCCATGAAGAGAGAAAAATCTTGGTGTTGCTCTCTCTCTCTAAAGGTCATATGAAAAGGAATTGACTTCTCAGATACTGTGATTATGCATGCATCATCAAATTATGCAAGTTGATTTATTTATTATTTCAAATCTTAACTTTTTAATTTTATCCGTTTACATAAAATTGAATAGCAAAAATGGTAAAACAAATATAGCCTATTTTTGTTTTTGTATTTTTAATGAGCTCTGATAATACAAATGCCTTAATTTGGAGGGTACATTTTGTTGATACACAATATTATATATGTTTCCATGTATTTGCATGCATATATGTCTGCAGATATTACATATAAGCAGTTTTGAGTTTCCAAGGTGACCTCTTTCTATCCAGGTATGTGTCCTGCATAGGATATGCTATCTTTGTGACTTGTTTGTGTCATGTTAATGACTCATGGCTTAAACAGCTAGGCAGGCTATTCATGGGTGTGGAAAATTGGTATTTGAGAGCATTTTATTCTGCTCAGTGAAGCTTGTTCTTTATAAAGAATCCAAACAGTAATAATATTTACAAAAACTACTGAATAGAATATTCAATGTGTATCTCTGCCACACATGGTATGTTTCCATACACTCAATCCTAAAACACTTCCTCTGTCCACCATTACCCCACTGCCAAAACCTGTATCCTCACACAATCATCACAGAACATTTTTTTCTTTAGTTCAGGGCTGTGCTCACCACACCCCCATCCTTCTTTTGTTCAAGGCTTTATACTTTTTAGGCACTCAATATATATTGAATGATTTCTGATATTTATATATATGTATATATTTACTCTACTAATATTTCCTAAACTATTTCTAGCTACTCTTCTAAATGATTTGTTCGGGAATGGTAAAAGAATCTCCTTGTTGCTTTATTCCAATATTCCAGGGAGACAAATACAACTAACTCAGCATCCCTATATACTAACTTTTAGTAATTTTATTTTCCCATCAGAATTAGAGTCTGATGATGAGCGTCTTTGTTCTGTAGATTTTAAGGAGATTTTAGTTAACTGACTTTCCACATAGAATCCTAGAAAAGTGAATCATGAAGACCAGGGTGCTGTTCTTGAAGTTACTATAGTTTATTTTGAGAAAGTCTTGTAGATGATATTTTAATTTAAAATAGTAGTATCATCCTGAGCAAGGATGGCAAATATGTAATTACAATGAATGTTCTTTTGGTTTAAAACACAGGATTAATCAGCATTTTGATTTAAAAATGAAGGAAATTACTCACTCATATTCTATTGCCATTTTCCTGAGCTTTTTTGTTTTGTTTTTAACTTCAGAAATATAACTCATACACAAAGTGTGCATATACTTTTAACACATATTACACATTTCGTATGAGTAAAATAACAGAAAATTGATGAAACATGCCTGACTGCCCATGATATAAAATTATATTTTAGCTCTAGTTATAAAAGTGTAGTCCAATTGAAATGTTTATCATGCATCTATGCATATTTTTCTTCCATACAAAATGATGATACATGAGCAATTTAATTTCTTTTTTTTTTTTTTTTTTTTTTTTTTGAGTTGGAGTCTCACTCTGTCGCCCAGACTGGAGTGCAGTGGCCGCTCCCGGCCACCGCAGCCTCGACCTGCTGGGCTCCAGCGATCCTTCCGCCTCAGCCTTCCAAGTAGCCGGAATTACAGGCATGCACTACCACGCCCGGCTGATTTTTTGATTTATTGTAGAGATGAGGTCTCGCTGCCCAGGCGGGTCTCGAACCCGCGGGCTCAGACAATCCACTCACCTCAGCCTCCCAAAGGCGCGGGATTACAGGCTGAGCCACCAAGCCCGGCTGAATTTCTTTTTTTAAAAACAATCCTAGAGAGATGTATTTTATTTGTTTTCAACAGATAAATCTAAATATCAGCCTGTAAGAGTTCAGGTGATTATATAAAATATATTGTCTCAAATGATTTTTTAAAAAATTTTAATCATATTATTGACTTAATTTGCTGAAGAGCAATGGTGTAATTTTACAAGCATTGCTTCTGTTTTTTCCTTTCATAAGTGAGTTAAAGTTGTTATTTTTTTTTAAAGGCCAATGTGAACTATCCTGTACACATAGGCACAAAATTTAAAAGACATCATATAATGCTGCTGACTTCATACTGAAATGTATAGTTTTCAAAACATAGAATTCATTCTAATATCAAGATTGTTATCAGAAAAAAATATATATGGTAAAATAAAAAATCAGAGAAGAAAAGCAAAGACACCTGTGAAACTGAAGATACCATGTGCCAAACTATTCTATTAAAAGACAATACTATTCATTCAAATAAATACCACAGTTTAATATCTATTATAGAGCAATTAGTGATTCTTATTATGTGAAAAATATGCATGTCAAATTTTAAATTAAAAAAGAAGTCAGCCAGGTTCGGTGGCTCAGCCTGTAATCCCGCGCCTTTGGGAGGCTGAGGTGAATGGATTGCCTGAGCCCGCGGGTTCAAGACTTGCCTGGGCAGCGAGACCTCATATCTACAATAAATAAAAAAATCAGCCGGGCGTGGTAGTGTATGCCTGTAATTCCGGCTACTTGGAAGGCTGAGGCAGAAGGATCGCCGGAGCCCAGCAGGTCGAGGCTGCGGTGGCTGGGAGCAGCCACTGCACTCCAGTCTGGGCGACAGAGTGGAAAAAAATAAATAAATAAATAAATAAAAATAAAAAAGAAGTGGATTGATTAGAGATTAGAGTAAACAAACTGTTGACCATGACCATATTTCATTTTCCAACATTAGTTAAGTGCTATACTTTCACGAAGACCAACATTATACTAATTGTACAAAATATGCAAATGAATTTCACATTTTTGTAATCCTCAGTGTCACTTATTCTCTAAACATTTTGAACACATTTCTACATCTTCATATAAATGCTTTTTATGTTTTATAAAGGAGTACTCTTTGGATTCAAAGCCCTTATTCTGTTTCTGGCAACTTTCCAAGAGCACTATAGTCTGAATCACTGCATTGATTTTCTGTAGCTGCATAACAATATTACCACAATGATAGTGACTTAAAACAAAACACATTTTATTATGTCACTGCTTCTTTGAGTCAGTAGTCTGGGTACAGATAGTCTGAGTTTTTGGCTTCAAGTTCTCATCTGAAAGCTACAATCAAGGTGTCAGCCATGATTGGGTTTTCATCTGATGACTAGACTGGGGAAGAGTCTCCTTTCAGACTCATGTGGTTGTTCTCAGATTTCAGTTACCTGAGGATTTTTTGATCAAGGGTTTCAGTTTCTAGAAGGCTATTGGCTGATGGTCTTCCTCAGTTCTCTATACAGGTGCTTGCTTCACTAAAGTATGCACGTTAAGCAGGTAATAGAGGTTCACTTTGATAAGATGAAAAGTTCAATTTTATGTGCCTAATCATGGAAGAATGTCCCATCCTCATTATTGTTGTATTTTATTGGTTAGAAGTAAAGCACTGGTCCTATTCACACTCAAGAGTAAAGATTTGACGACAATAAAAATACTAGGTGGCAGAGTCATTATGGGTCATCCTAGAATCTTCCCAGAACAATTTTCTGTTCTATAATTGGTAGTTAGGCATTTTTTCCAAGTGAATACTACAAAAGTACAATAGAAAAAGTAACATATTTCATTGAATGTATTTTGACCCCAAAATTACAGTGACAATAATGCTCACATGATAGGATACAACTGTTTTTATTATTTGCCTTATCTATCACCAAGAATTCTAATGTTGTTTCATCGAGGGAAATGTGCTTTTAGATTAGTGTGTACCATAAAGATGCCTCCCTTTAACTTAATTGTAGATATCTGTCTATGAAGTGAGATATTTGTCTTCTTGTAATTCCATATTTGAAGGATACAAACAAATTCATGTTAAAATACCAAATAAACTGAAGCCCAAATTTGGGACTAGTCCTAGTACACTGCCATAATGTATTGATTACACTGGCATACAGTAATGACTTTCCATATGGATGTTTGAAAATAAGTAATATTTGTTTCAATGGTGCTAGGAAATGACTCAAATAGCTAACTGAGACTGAATGAAACATATATAACTTAGGCATTAAGCCTATGTTTGAACGGACAAATCTTATGAAACAATGTATTACTTACAAAACATTTTTACTGTTGGTATTTTCTACTAGAAGTCCAAACTAGGGAATCACATCCGGATATAAAATTAATACTAATGCGTAAGAATGTGTCGGTTGTATTTAGAGTGTTAGGAACAACTTGTGCTCAATTTAGCATTATGTTAATATACATTTGGTATGTATTAGAAGAGTGAACAGTTCTAACTACTACAGACAGTAAAAACTAAGATATATATATATATATATATATATACACTTAAGTGTAATTTTATTAAGAGCAGTTAGATAGTAAAGAATCATTTCTAAAATTTGCAGAATGATAATTACTTGTGAAATCTTTTCCTAATAAGTAATTTCAGATGGTTCAGCTGTTTACAGAGTAAGTCCTAAGGGATAATTACCTCAAAATTCTTTCTCCTTAAAAACCATTGGATTAAGAAAGTGCTCCATGATAATTTTTTAAATGTTATATTTCTTGGCATTAGCTTTTACAGATAGAGATTTTTATGTCTTCCAAATGAAAAGTATTTGCTTAAAAAGAAAGTTCCCAAAATATGTGAAAAGAAAAATGCTCAAAATACTTTGGTATAGTGAAAAACTTTGCCAGTACAAATACTCTCAAAGCGTGTCAGGAAACTCCAGGGGCTCCAATTCCACAGTTTGATAAACACTACATTTCAGTGAAACTTTGAAAGTCTGAAATGTATTATCTGTGTTTAGTATAAAGGTCACTGAACTTGCTAATCTATGCCACCCTGACATGTAGCCAGTTTCTGTAAATACATTTCATGATACAAATGAGGTAATGCAAATAATAGACACAATAAATATCTGCTAGAAAAGCTATGAAGAGCATAGTAATTGCAAACACAGACTGAAGACTGCATTGATTCAAATTTTTGCTTTGCCTCTCTGTAAACTTGAATGAATTACTTAATACCTGCATCTAACTTTTCTCTTTTGTAACATTAAGTTATTAATAATAACAACTCATGAAACTATCACAAAGACTATACAAATGAATAAAACAACGCCTTGTACACATTAAGCATGATATATTTTTTAATTTATTATTCTTATCTAGTTCCTAGGGACAGACATTCTCTTAAAAATAAATTTTAGGCCTTAGTTACTTTTAAACATTTAACAAATACCAATTAATTCACCTAAGTCAAAAGCAATGCACCAAATAGTATGAAGAACATAAAAGGAAATAAAAATATGATTTTTGAGATGACAGTACGCATTGTTTAATATAAAAGATATTTGCTTTTAATATAAAAGATATTTGCATATATGTTAGTAGCATATGAAAAAAATGAAAGCACAATATACTAATAAATTCTCAGAGAAGGAAGAAAGATTTAATTCTATGCATTTATGGGAGAAGTCACTTTGAGCAGTACCCAGATGGTTGCTAGAATTGAGTCACAAAGATGGCTGATGTTACTAAAGGGTTACTTCTCATTTGAAAAGACATCTGTAGGTGTACATAAATATAGAAATGTTACATACCTGCAGACATTAGTGTCAACTGAAACTCTATTTTCACAGCTGGCTTCACACACTTCAACCACTCACCCAAAAGTACTTGGGAGAGTAAATGACCTGTCTCGCTTTGGCCATTTTTATAAGCTTTCATACACACACACACACACACACACACACACACACACACACACACCCACACACACACACCCCTTACATTTAGAATATTCCAAATATTAGGTTGTAAGGATTGACCAGCAACATCAAATCCAAATGCAAGTCATTTTGCCAATTTGCATCCTACTTAGGTGTTTTTCTTTTGTGAATATTTCCTGTGAGTTAGGGCTCTTTCATCTTTTATTTGCAGCATGAAAGGCAAAATTGGTTCCTCTTAACTCCTAATTTAGCTTTCTGAATGGGAAAGACGACCTGAAAGTGGCTGTTGTGGGGGAGTACTGCTGGTCTAGCTGGCTAGAGACCTTTTAGTGTGGATGGAGCCCCTTTCTCAATGTCTAAGTGGCCGCACACTCAGTGGCCTTTCTGAAGTCATTCAATTCTATACTTCTCCTTCTTTTCAGTAAAGGAGTAAAAAAAAGGTAAGATAAACTGCCCCGACAGTATGGTATCTTTCCCTTCTCTCTCCTCAAATATAGATATAAAAGAAATCTTCCCATCTATAAAGACCTGTTTCATTTTACCTAAGAGAAAAAGAGAAGAAGTGAAACCAATTAGGGCAAAAGAGAGAAGAAAAGGTAGTTACCTCCATGTGTCCTCCTAAATGGCCCAACATGAGGATTTTTGCCTGTTTTATTCACATAGAATGACTTGCAAAAGCCTTTGTTGTTGTTTTTACAATTCATAGGTTTCCTACTGATAAATTCCAATGGTTGATTGCCCCCTTAAAGTGAAAACCTTCCTTTGGGAGCTAAGCAACCTCAAAAAACTGCCTGATGTGCAATGGAGTACTTTCTTTGTAGCCCACACCAGTTCTATCTATACATACATTTTTTTTTCTTTCCTACCCCTTTACCCCCTGCCTTACATTTCTTTGAGCTGTAGGAACCAATGAGGATGAAATAAAGTTTGTGCCTGCTGTACAAAAATCATTCTCCATAGGCACTATTTTTATTTGATCTTTTATAGAAAACATAGTGTCTTTATATACACAGATACAGGCCCATAATGTCAAGCTACAAAGGCTTCATTTCCCACTCTCCAGAGTCTTCATGTTAGTCTCCGAGTATAAATTCAGTAATTTCCCTCCATTAGCCCAGCAAGTGTCTGAGTTTTACTTTCTGTTATATAGTTTTCCTGGCCAGCAGCAGGGAGGCAGGGTGGTCTGAAGAGTCACAGGAAGGATCCAGCACTGCCCCTACCCATAACTGGCTACATAAATTGTGAGGTCAGGGAAAAAATGCAAATATAGGACCCCTTGTTCATAAATTATTGTGTGTGTTCCTTTTAAGCACAGCACACTGTGCAGCTGTGCAGACTAAGTGTCCAAGAAGCTGGCCCTACCCCTGTTGCCCCAATTCCTTCTGGGCACATGAAAAGTGATGACCATGTGTGTGACTATTATTTGGAACAAGAAGTCTATATAGTTGGTCAGGCAGTCTATTTCTGATCCTTTGCAGTTACTGTGCCCTCCTAAGGTGGCCCTTACCTTAATAATGCCCCCATAGTACCACTTTCCTGAGTTGGTAATTCTATCTCTATTAGATTCCCCAACCCCCAACTTGCTTCTTTTTCATGCAAATGCCTATATACTATATATTCACAACTAACCCCTCCCACATACACATACACATACAAATTTCTTAATACTGACTCAGTTAGTCAAGGTAAGTAGTCAGCCAACTCTCAACAGCGACTGAAAAACCATACCCCAACCTCAAGAGTAGGAAAAAACTCAGTCTTCATAAACTCAGTAGCTGGTATATACTCTCAGAACTGGAGGGAGATGTTTACATTGCTTCATCTAAGATGTTTCTCCTCCTCCCTTCCAGAACGAACTGAAAGACTTTTCACAAAAATCCCTAAAGGAGATTTTTATATCAAAACATTGAACATTCGTATATTAAGCAAGAATTTTAACTCTTTGGAATTGCAGAAGTTGATAATGCAGCAACATTTTTAAAGTTTAAATTTTAATTCCATTAGAAAAAAATTAAAACATTACTGGGAATGTAGATATAGCCATCCCAGTGTACATGTGCTCTTTCTATCTTCTCTGAGAACTAGATTTTGGTTAAAAAGGCAAATTTGTCAATTGAGGCTTTTAAAATACTTTCTCTTTTGACAAACTCAACAAGGAAAAATGGGAAATAATTAACACTATAATAACAAAAATGAACACTGTCAATGACCAAGATAAATAATGGCTAAAAATACAGTGAAAATTCTCAATTTAACCATAGAAAAAGGGTACACTGAGTTGGCTCCCTGAGAACAGTGGGTTTCCTCTCAAGTCTACACTGAATAATATGATGTGAAATTGTTACCACTGCTTTTCTATTAGAAATCTTCCAATTCGGTTTTCTTTATTGACCCAATTCCCTGGTGTTTAGGGCTAGGCTGCTTTTTTCTGTGCACATGTGCAATTGCTTATCCGTCTAAACTAGCTTTGAGTTATTTTATTTGATTGGTAACACAGAATTGGCAAGAGCTTCACCTTTGGCATGCAGATGTCCACAGGTGATGTGAAAAGAGATTGAAAAAGGCATTTGCTAAAAAAAAAAAAGTTCCCCAAACAAACAAATAAAAGCAAAAAACAAGATTCAGCATGATTTAACTGCCGTCTAGTGAGGTGTAGCTAGAATTGATGTAACAGACCAGAAATTATTAAATCCACATTGTGATTTCAGAACAGCCTTGTGACCCAAGTTTATAATCATTGCTGCCATAGGAAAAAAAATACTGGAATTATAGTCTCTATGAATCAGTCCCACCCTGCTCCCATACATTCTATCTCATTTCTGAGCATTGTACATGGTAGTTATTACTGTCTTCCTTGTTTTATATAAATGTATGTTTAGGTATCATCACATCTGACTTGTACACCCTGGACACACTTCATATTTGTTTAACAAATGAATACATGAAATAATCCATATAATGATGCTAGATTGTTAGAGCCAGGAAATTTAAGTAATCTAAACCTGGACTGGTTTAGATTAATCTAAACCTCATTGTTTTCTTTATGGTGACTCCAGTTAATTATCCATGAATACTTGCATTTAATACTAACTGCAATGAGAAGCCTCTGAGGATACATCTAAACTCAATGGAAAAGAGTTCTGTGACTAAATAATAATGTCTGCCAAGTCCAGGGAAAAGGAAGAATGCCACTACCTCTACTATAAAATGACTCACCCTCCCAGAATGTGTTCCATCTCCTCTTTTTGGGGGGATTTCCGAGTAGTATAGTGTTTTATTATATATCATACAATTAATAAAATTATGATATGAATTTGGGTCCTCAGACTCTAGTTGCATTAGCTTAGCCCGCCATAACAAAATACCACAGACTGGATGACTTAAACAAAATAATTTTTTTTTTTTCTCATAATTCTGGAGTCTGGAAGTTTGAGATCAGGGTCCCAGCACAGTCAGGTTCTGGTAAGGATTTCCTTCTTGGTTTGCAGATGGCAACCTTCTTGCTGCATCTTCACATGGCCTTGCTTCTATGCTTATACTGAGAGAATGAAAAAGAAAGGAGAGTGATGGGGGGTGTCTCTGTATCTCTTTTTTTAAGGGAACTAATCCCTATCATGAGGACCTTCCTTTCATTATCTCATCTAAACCAAATTACATCACAAAGACCCCACCGCCAAATACCATCACACTGGGAGTTAGGAATTCAACACAGGAATTTTAAGGTCACATAAACATTCAATCCATTATACTAGTCATATATTAATACAATCTCTAGGTCTCAATGTCTCGTCTCACATTGTGCTGACTCTAGTTCTTTTTTTGTTGTAACATGCTTGCTTTTCATATCATACTTTTATGCTTGAGATATTATAAACAACCTCTAAGGAGTACATGTGAGTGAGGTGTTTGACAGGTTATACACAAAACTTAATGTCATCAAATGCAGAATGGCTGTTTATAAAATGGGTACCCTCCCAAGGATAAGCTAAGCAAAATTTAGGAATCACAGGAATTCCTAATTACAACTCTATAGAGAGAAAAAAAAAAAAAACATGCTGTAAGAGAAAGCAGAATATTGCAAGGAATATTCCTCAGAGTATGACTGAGGAGGGATGATATAAACTACCTATAAATTATGCTCTAGATTAACTATTCATCACAACCAGCCCGTCCTTTTTGATGCTTTACTCAACTGCTTAGGGATAATAGCCTTCTCTTGTTTCATTTCTCAGTCTCTGGGATCAGTCTTACCAATGCAGTGTATTACTCTGATGGTGAATACTTTTAAATGAATCTCAAAGTCATCACTCATTACTTTTCTGGTCTTCTGTATTATTGATTCTTTAATATAGGTTACTTCTACTTCATTGTTTTTAGCTGTCGCAAAGCATGGTCATTGACATGTACTTTTAGGTGAGGTGAGGAAAAGAAGTTGCCACTTGTAGTAGCCTAATAAAAAATGTATATTGGCTAGGCTCAGTGGCTCAGCCTGTAATCCCAGCATTTTGGGAGGCTGAGGCGAGTGGAGTGCCTGAGCCCGAGGGTTCGAGACCCACCCAGGCAACTTGGCGAGACCTCATCCCTACAATAAATCAAAAATTAGCCGGGCATGGTGGCACGTGACTGTAGTTCCAGCTATTTGGAAAGCTGAGGTGGAAGGATCTCCTAAGCCCAGCACGTCAAGGCTTCAGTGGCCGGGAGCATGCCACTGCATTCCGGTCTGGGCAACAGAGTGAGACTCCAACTCAAAAAAAAAAAAAAAAAAAAGTATATTTTGTCTGTGTCCCTGGTTATAAAACAGAGTTCCTAAAACTCTTGTAATTTTCTGTGTTACAGGGGTGTGTGGAGCATCTTTTGTTCTAATACGTGTTTTTGGACCCTGATTCCTGATAAAGAGCTCTAGAGCTTCTGATTCTAGAGTTTGGAATTTCCTAGGTGATAGGAGCATGCTTTTGTCTAATGAGGTGACTCTTGGTGGTCTTCTGAATAGCTTCACTAGAAAGATCAAACCATGATTCGAAGTTTGTATCATTCAGTTTCATCCCCTATCCTCCAAGAAAGGTGAGAAGGGCTGGAGACTGAGAGTTAATAATCAATCATTTCTATGTGATGAAGCCCCCACAAAAATCCTTAATGATAGAGTTTGGAAAGCTTCTGGGTTGCAAATACATCCATGTGCTGCAGGAAGTGTGGTGAACCCCAATTCTACAGGGACAGATGCTCCTGTGCTTGAGATACTTTTGGATCGCACCCAATATATCTATTCACCTGACTGTTTCTTCATATTCATCATAATAAATCTCTAAATGCAACTAAAGTGTTTACCTGACTTCTGTGAGCTTTTATAGCAAATTATCCAACCTGAAAAGGAAATTGTGAAAACCCCTGATTTGTAGCTAGGTTGAACAGAAGTGTGGATATCCTAGGCATTCAATAGTTGCAACTGGTATCTAAAGTGGAGGACAGTCTTGTGGTATTGAGCCCTTAACCCATATAGTCTACACTAACTTTGGGTGTTTTGTGTCAGCATTGAATTGGAGAACACCCGATTGGTGTCTGCAGAGAACTAAAGAATTACTTGATGTAAAATCCCACACATTTGGTGTCAAAAGTTCAGTGAATAGATAAACTGTATTCCTTTGCACTAAATAATGATATTTGAAAAACCATTGTTGTTTATAAATCACATTCTGATCACAACAATCAGAGCATCATTTTGACTCCTTGTCTAGTGTATTGGGATGCTTTGTATTGAGTCTACATCTCAAACAACTTTTCAATCTACTGCTTCCTTTTGACTCTTTTAGGTCAAGCCTTCATTATCTCTTGTAGAAATCTCCTCATTTTCTAACAGATAAACTCATCTAAGAGATACTTATGGGATAATATCCAAAATTCTTACATGGCTGAAAGAACTCCCTTGATTATTTCCCCTAAGAGTCTACCAACTCCCACTGTACCAAGCTGCATAAATAAATAAATATATATGTGTGTGTGTGTGTGTGTGTGTGTGTGTGTGTATTTTTTTTTCTTTTTTGAGTTGAAGTCTCACTCCGTCTCTCAGACTGGAATGCAGTGGCACGTTCCCAAACAACGCAGCCTCGACCTGCTGGGCTCCGGCGATCCTTCCACCTCAGCCTTCTAAGTAGCTGGAACTACAGGCACCGCGCTACCATGCCCAGCTAATTTTTTGATTTATTGTAGAGATGAGGTCTCGCCAAGTTGCCCAGGCGGGTCTCGAACCCGCGGGCTCACCTCGGCCTCCCAAAGCGGGGGATTACAGGCTGAGCCACCAAACCTGCTGCTTATATTTTACCAAGGCACTATGCTTTTTAAATTTCTCTACATCTGTTTACTTACTAGTGCCTTTTAGAATTTCTTCCCTTACCACATCTTTCCAGCACACTACTACTGATCTTGCAATACCTACAATAAACATCCTCAGTCTGTGAAGCTTTTCCCTGTCTAGTATTCTGGTTGTCGAAAACTGGTGCCCCCATGGATCATTCTACACATCATTACCAGCATTTGAAGGCAAATGTGCCTTGTTTTCTATAGATGCATAATGGACACTGTGCTCATTGAACTGCATCTCCAATCTACAGAATCCAGAACTACATTCAGAGGGTTCTATTCTTCTGGAGGTAAATAGGTTGAACCTAAGTTCAAAGTTATTCATATTTATCACAAATCCACACCTGCTGTTGAGTCTCATGTGTGCACCACTAACAACATGGACAGCAATGACAACCATGCACACCCATACACACATACGCAATGTACCTATATGTGTGTATATGCATAATGTGTATGTACATAAATATTTATACATGTACCCATTGTGCAAAAATGCTTCAATCTTCTTTTGGTCATAAAAATAGAATGTTTATTTTTTTTGTTTCTATTCTCCCTTACATTGCTTAGGATCACTCTGTCTTTACCACATCCATTATTGCTTCCTAGTTTGACTTACCACATAGCAACTAAACTCTGTATATGTAAACGACTCACAAATTAAGTATATATAAGAGGCAAATGTATAAAAATCTAGGGCCAAGATGACAAGAATCACTCAATAAATGTAGGCAGCTCCTCCTCACTTTCTTTCTTTCTTTCTTTCTTTCTTTCTTTCTTTCTTTCTTTCTTTCTTTCTTTCTTTTTTTTTTGCAACTTCTTGTATTAAATGTACATTAATTTGCCTGAAGTTACTGTATTGGCTTAATGGAACACCATTGCCATCTCCTGGCCATACTGAGTTACTAAAATCCTGTAATTAACCAAATTATGCAGAAGATAAAACAATCAGATTTTGCTTTGTTATTGTTGTTTTACATTTTAAATTTAGAGTGCACAGTGTGAAAGAGATTACTGCTTAAAGGCAGCATCTATAGAGTAACCTAAGCTAACCAAAAGTGATTGAATGGACATATTACAACTTGGTAGTAAAGAATATAGATTTTAACAACAAAAATAACTTTGAAGGGTCCACTCCGCTATTTGTTGGCTATGTGACCTTTGAGAAGCCACTGAACTGTCTAGACTCACGTTGTTTAAAAAGGTTAAAACAAAAAGAAAAAGTAGAATAATAGTAGTGTCTTCTTCTTAAGGTTGATATAACCGTTGTTAAATGAAATAAGAGATTTAAAATGCTAACGAAGTACCTATCACATGGTATGTAATCAATGCTTGTCTTTGAATATGATTTCTCTGGTGGTGCCTTTCTTCTGGTTGCCATATTTGTAAAGTCAACTTCCTCTCTGGGCCTCCATTTTTTCATGAGCCTATGATTTAATTTATGACTACATCATGTTCTAACGCAGTTTCATTTGTTGTATAAATAAATATAGACCACTATGGTTAGTGTTCTATTTTTTCAATCTTATTTATATATGAAGCAACTCACTTTGCAAACACCAGATTTAAATTATCATTGTCTTCCCACTACACTCATTTAAAAAGCAAAATAGTTAGTAGTCAGTAAAATATAATAATCTTAAATGTTCAGATTCATAAATTTTGACAGTTGTATGTACCGTGAAACTATCACCCAAAACATGATACAAAACATTTATTTTTCCCCAAGAAGTTCCTCATGCCTTTCATCTATTTTTTTTAAAATGAAATGTTTCAAAATGTATAGTCATCATTATGCAGACTTCATGCTAATCTTCTCTGTATCATGCCAATTTTAGTTCATTCTACTAAAGTGGACATGACCCATTGCAACTCCATTCGTCTTCTTTATTCTTTAAAATACAATTAAAATTGGAAAGAAAAAGGAACAATTAATCCAGAAGTGCTCTTGAACCAATTGAAGATTAATAAGCTCTTGGTAAGCATTCCCACCCCCTCAATAATATTTAAAGATATAAATTTTTAAATAAGGTGTCATTATAACAGTATTGATATTTTAAAGATGACAGACATCTCTTAGAGAAATGGTGGTGCCCATGCTGTTGTTGAATTCATCTCATTTCAGAATCTGATTCTCAGCTTTACAAACCTAGAGATCAGATGTTCTTAACACTTTCAGAATTGATTCGATATTTATGAAGACACACTTGCTAAGTAAATTTAAAAATGTTTTACATATAAATCAGAAAATGATATATTAATGTATATTAATTAATATCATACATTAATAATGCCTTCTTGTTAAAGTTGCCTTTCTTTTACTTACTTACTAGAATTCTTACATACATTATCCAGGATACCTTATTCCATTCTTTTTCAACCTTTATTTTATTATCACCTTCTTCTCCTCACAAAGGAGACTTTTCAGACTGTACCCGCCAATGAACTTTTGATGCCACATATATATTGTATACCTGTTTATATACTTTATGTAGTCCTGTGCTTTATATAGAAAGTAACATTTTTTTAGCCATGCCCAACTTCCTCCAGAACCAATTTCACTTCCTTGGGAGTTATATTGACCCCACTGAGAATATATGTCTAATTCCTTTTTTCTTGCTACTGGCAATCTAAATAATTGTTTTAATCATACCTTTTTATTCATTCATGAATTATTATATTATTTGTATTTTGATGCTTTGACCTCTGGGGCCTAACTCTGGATAGATTGTCCTTCCCAGATTTAGCCAATTCCTAGAGATAGTAAAAGCCTCAACTTCCAGTATGCCTTTCATATGAAAACTGACCAATCGAGAAACTACCCCCAACTATCTCCTTTATTGGTCTCTTATACTTCAGGCTACTATAAATTTGCCTTAATCATTCCAGAACCAGATTTCAGACAACTGGAGACAGCCCCTTATAGCCCAGAACTTGAAGAGATGATCAAACTAGCCAAGTCTAAGCCTTCTTACACTGTCTCACCAATTCCTTTCCATGGAAACCTCTATAAAGTCTCTTGCTTATGTTTTCCTCTACATTCTCTGCCTCCAAACTGACCCTGGTGATTCCTTGTGAGACCCTGGATAGTGAATTATGAACCCTCCTCTTGAAAAACAAATTGTCTTTTCAGTGGTAGTCTTCCCTTGATTTCTCCACCTCAAGTAAAGTCTACATTTTAAAATACTTATATATCAACAAGTTGTTGATCAGAGTGGAATATAAATAGTCAGGTTAGAGTCAAATCTTTATAAATTATCCCTATTCCTTACATAGTACTGTCCTTAGGGACCTCTATGCTGGTGGGCAGGACTGTAAAGTGATCTACAGTGAAACTGTTGGGATTCAAACACTGACTTTGCTACTTCTCAGCTAAACAAGTCACTTATGCCTCATTTCCCCATCTGTAAATTGTGGCAATATTTGTGCCTACTTGATGGGTTCACTATGTGTATTAAAAAATATGTGTAATGCACTGCAAAATTAGAGAATCTTCAAAACCATTCTCGCTTCTGACATTCATAAGCAAGTTTGGGTGGTCACTAAGAACTCCCTCACATTTGCTAGAAGGACTCATAGGCCTCAGCAAAACCATAATACTCACTGGTACTACTGATGACAATGAAAGGTTACAGAATCAAGTCAGCCAAGGGAAGAAAAGGGCACAGTCCTGAAGAGTACCTCATGTGGAGGTTCTACTTGTCCTCTCCTAGTAGGGTTGAGCAGACAGTACTTACTTTTCCCAGCAAAGATGTGTAACAATATGCCAGGAAGTGCACTTGAGCCTTGAAGCCCAATGTTTTTACTGGGTCTTGATTAGGTAGATATGGGTGGGTGACTATATAGCTGAACTTAGTCTAAAGCCCTTGCAGTCGTCAAACTGATACCATGGGGTCCAAGCATCCCCTTAACCTCCAACATCATAAATTATATTGTTAGTATAGGACATCTAGTGTACTCCAAAGCCCTGACCATATATCACACTGTTGGCATAGAATATATGGCATGGCCCAAAGTCCACAGATAAATAAACACTCTTATTAGGCAGGACATCCCAAGGCTTTAGAGATTACCTCTCAGGGCAAAGAGCCAAACATTACTTTGGGCTAAGTTAATCCTTTACTGAACAAGTACTTAGAATAGTTGTCACACCCATTCAATGCACAGTAAACATTAGTAGTAGCATTATTTTAATGGTCATATGACACCATCTCTTGCCTGAAAAGTGCTACACAAACACTGTCAAACTCTTGTTCTTTTTACTTTTCCTTTCTGGGTCTATGTAGACATCTTTGTGGTTAATGAGCTTTTTAGTCATTCATGGTAAAGTGTAACTGATTAAAATTCATAGCCTTTGGTTAGACTCCACCCTGTTCTAACTTCTAAATTTACCCTTTGAACGGACCTGTGTGCCCCCAAACGTTCTCAGGTACATATTTATAGTCAACTCCTGGGGGCTATTTTGACAAATGGTTGAACTCATTCATTATGCATTGAATCTTACAATTCTAACCTTTAGTGTAATCTTATTTCCATATTTTTGGGGGATACACACTTTATTTTTCTGTATTCCACACAAAATTTATACTGGATTTCAGCAGCGAAAGGAAAGATTTTTTTTCATGAGGCAATATAGATACTCAGCAGTGAGTAATTTCTTTTTTCCCAGTCTGAAAACTTGCTTTCTTTGTCAAAAAGCAAAAAGACACAATGAAAGGCTAAGTTCTTATTGCCCCATCTCATTATTGTTGATGCAAAACTCCAAACTAATTTGCTATGGTTGTGGAAATATCTCCTTTAACCTTCACGACTCAATCAGAAAGAATTTGTTTTAGAGATGAGCATTGCTTAACAGTATTTGGCATTTGCTCAGGCTGAACATTCATCCAGAGAGTATGAGCCTTCTTTCTTTCTTTAGTGCAGTAGTGTCTGCAGAAATGTCACGTGGAATACGGCGCAGAAAACCTTGAGCATATTTGCTGGTATAGAGGTAGTGTGCTTTGATTAGCAGTAAAGGCTCTGAAGCTGGGTATCTTGGTTTACTCTGGAACCAAGGTACTCACAACTTCAGCAAACTGCTTAACTGCTCTTCAAAAAAGGGGATGGTAGTGATATCACTTTCTGTCTTTTCAGATCCATGGGAAGAAAGGGATTTTTAAAAATTTGTTTTGTTTCCTATTTTGTTCTCTGCTGCATGCTCTGCCTCTAAAAGTAACTGGCAGAGGGGAGGCACTCATTAAATATTTGTTGTTGAGTGAATGAAGGGTTGTGATGAGGATTAACTGACATTATACATACAAAGCCCTTGGACTGAGACCTGACACATGGTAAGCTCTTGGGAAATATTCCTTAGAAAAACATTCAACTAAAACACAAACAAAATAAGTCTTTTTATTCATTAAAGGGTATGGTGATGGACTTACAGGAAATTTCATAATTTTAATGCTAAAAACTACCATTTGTGTTGTCCACTTACTTGCCAAATATGCATCAAGCAATTATTACATACCATATACTTTTGCAAGTCCTGGAGATTCAGAGAGAAAGAAAAATAGCCAAAATAGCCAAACGTAAAGAATGGACACTCATAAAACTTTCTGCTCAGCCTAGGGCAGGTCTGAGTTCCCATATGACTATCAGTGATATATAGCTGAGGGGGAAGAAACCTGTAGGATAGTGAAGAAAATAAAGTATTCAGATCATTAAATTTATTAATCCTTTGCCATTTATGGATCTGTCTGCTTATCTAAAACTCTTGAGATACAAAAACATTATCTCTGAGATAAGAGATTATTCCTAGACACTCTGATCACCCACGTCTGCCTGAGAGAATTTCTCAACTAGTTGTTTCAGGTTACAGGCATAATTGGCTATTAGTCACTGCGGTGCCATTGTTCATTGACATACCTCTCAGCATCATCTCTCAGGCATCTGCAAAGCAATGTCCTGGTTTCTGATTAATCTTTGGCTGGTCATTGAGGATATTGCAGTAGCTTCTGGTTAATTAGATCATTTTGTCTCTAACCTCATCCATTGTTTGGATGTAATAGTGATCGAGGTGCTAGCAATTCTAAGCACAGCCCTGAAACCTTGCTAATCAGCTTTTGTGATTTGCCAGGGGTACCTTTGTTCAAATTGTTAAAGCCAAATTGTCATGAGAGGTGGTAAGTAAGTGGGTATTTTTATCTCCAAGTCAATTACTCACACTTAGTGAAACCTAAGGAGCTCATAAAGTAAAAAATAAAATAAGCAGAAAAGCAGCATCTATAACAGTTAAGTCACATGCACACACAAACAACACACAAACACACTCCATATGCGAGGTGATAAAATAGAGAAATGTGCACTTATGTGAAAAGGAAGTCCACATAGTTTGTAATCAATAGTTATGGAAATACTATTAAAGAATTCACCAGCCGGGCTCGGTGGCTCAGCCTGTAATCCCGTGCCTTTGGGAGGCTGAGGTGAGTGGATTGCCTGAGCCCGCGGGTTCGAGACCCGCCTGGGCAGCGAGAACTCATGTCTACAATAAATCAAAAAAAAAAATCAGCCGAGCATGGTAGCGCATGCCTGTAATTCTAGCTACTCAGAAGGCTGAGGCGGAAGGATCGCTGGAGCCCAGCAGGTGAGGCTGCGGTGGCCGGAAGCAGCCACTGCACTCCAGTCTCGGTGACAGAGTGAGATTCCAACTCAAAAAACAACAACAACAAAAAAAGAATTCACCACGGTGGACAGGCCACCGGTGAAACCTCAAAAGGGTAAAATTACATAAAATAAGTTCTTTCCTTAAATAATATTTGATAATATATCTCAGGGTCTGCTCTGTAATATGGGCTAATTACACTGTAGTTATTATGATTATGCTAGGAAACCATCCTTTACTCCCTATCTCATACAAAGAAAGAATAGACATTTACTATTAATTCACATTAAAAATAATAACCTAACTGTTACAGAAAATCAGAGTAAAAAGCAAGGACAGACAAAATTTTGCTCTTTCCACTGGAATTCTTGAGATGTATAGTCTAGTTACACTAGAGTTTAGTCTAGAATTCCAAGAGGTACTGGAAGGCAGAAAAAAGAAGTTAACTTCATTATATGGGTCACCCAAGGCTTGTCTTTCCCAGAATTTTCCAAAGAACTGTCCATAAGGAAAGTTTACTCCTTGGGATGAGAACAAACAACTCTGGGCTCTACTAAAGGAGGGTGGAAGGCAGAGGGGATAAGGGACACCAAAGTCCACTGGGTACCATCCCCACCACTTGGGGGAAGAAGGCTCATCAGAAGCCCAAATCTCATGTCCACACAATATACTTATGTAGCAAATTCTCACATGTATCCCACAATTCTAAAGTTTAAAAATAAAAATAAAATTAAATCAAATATAAAAAGTGTATTCCATGAGATGTTACCCCCCAAAAAATCTTCATTCAGTTAAGTTTGAAAAACTTGTCACAGGAGTCATACTTCCTACTTTGATGTTGAAAGGCCTGAGAAATCAGGAAAAGCACTAATTATAAGTATAAAAAGGTTAGCTTTAAATCCTTTAACCTGATTTCTCCCAAATACTCAGCATAACATGTGTTACCACACAAAACATATTCTTAAAAAACACTGAGTTACTGTATAGTCAGCTGAATAGTGTCTTTCACAAAATTCATATTCACCTGGAAACTAAGAATGTGATCTTATTTGGAAATAATCTTTGCAAATGTAATTAATTCAAAATCTTACAATAAATTATCCTATATTTTGTTGGGCCTTAAATCCAATGTCTCTGTGAGAAAAGAAGAGGACACAAGGATACAGAGAAAATGGCAATGTGAAGATGAAAACAGACTGAAGTGACAAATCTACATGTCAAAGAATGCTGAGAATTGCTGGCAATCACCAAAAGAATGGAGAAAAGCAGGGAATGGTTTCTTCTTCACAGTCTCCACAAGAAATCAACCTTGCCAATTCTTTGACTAAAGACTTCTAACTTCCTGAACCAGGAAAGAATAAATTTGTTATGCAAAGTCACCCAGTTTGTGATAATTTGTTGTAGCATCCCTGGAAAACTAACATATATGTAGTATCCCAAAATGACTCTTTAAAATGTAAAAAATGTAATGAAATCTATCTCAGTGACAGCTTTGTTTTCTTTTCTGCTCATTTGTTTTGGTACCATTTTTTGGTGATTTGAGGTGGGATAAGAAACTGGAACATGGGAAGAGGAGAGAAGAAGAACTCATAGCTAAGTAGTCTGATTAAGAGCACACGCATAGCTAAAAAGTGTATTCTCCATTAATTTTTCTATTATTACTTGTGTCTTTGTCAGTAAAAGTACTTGCCACTTGCAGATCATTGGTATTTGTGAAAAGTGTATAAACCAGTCATATTCTCCCATGCTACCCCCAAATAAGTCATAGCCAGTATGTAATAGCAATATCTGCTAAAATGAAGTTGCTTCCTCTGCTTGACTTTGTAATCAGCATGAACAATTAAAAAGAAGGGCTCCCATGCAAGTACTAACCTGGCCTGACCCTCCTTAGCTTCCAAGATCAGACAAGATAGGGCATGTTCAGGGTGGTAGACATGAATAGACACTTCTCAAAAGAAAATACACAGGCAGCCAACAGACACATAAAAAAGTGCTCAGCTTCACTAATTATCAAAGAAATGCAACTCAAAACCACATTGAAATTCCATCTAACCCCAGTAAGAATGGCCATCATTAATAAAACAACAACAGTTGCTGGTGAGGCTGCAGAGAAAAAAGAACGCTTCTACACTGCTGGTAGGAATGCAAACTAGTGTAACCTCTTTGGAAGACAGTGTGGCAATTTCTGAAAGAACTAAAAATTGATCTTCCATATGACCCAGCAATCCCCCTATTGGGAATATACCTGGAGGAACTCAAATCATTCTACAAAAAAGATATCTGCACACGCATATTTGTTGCAACTCTATTCACAATGGCAAAAACATGGAACCAACCATGCTGCCAATCAAAACTGGACTGGATAGAAAAAATGTGGTACATATACACGATGGAATATTATGCAGCCATAAAAAAGGACAAACATATGGACTTTGCAACAACTTGGATGGATTTAGAGTCTATCATAGGCAATGATCTATCATAGAAACAAAGAACAGAGTACCATATGTTCTCACTCATAAGTGAACTCTGAACAATTACCATAACATTATAAGAAAGGGTATAAGAAATGTAAAAAATGCAATGAACTCTATCCCAATGAAAGCTTTGTTTTCTTTTCTGCATAATGAACATTTGTATACCTAACCCTGAATTGTACACCACATCTTTAAAATAAAAAGAAATTTTTTAAAAAAAGACGAAGAGCTATATCTTCATATATAAAAAGCTAAACAATTTTGTTTTCATTTCTTTGTTTAGAAAAAAAAAAACAGCACTTATTTTTCAGCCAGTTCTTCAGAAAGTTGCATTTAGTAAGCACTTTGTGAAGGCTTGGTCTTGCAGTATATGTGATACACGGTGGACAGGCCACTGGTGAAACCTCCAAAGTAGCAATAAGAACAGCCAAGGACCAAAAAAAAAAAAAAGAAGAAGAAAGAAAAGAAAAAAAAGGAAAGAAAAGAAAAGAGCAGCCAAAGCTATGGCACCAAATAAAGCCAGAGGCATTTGGACCCTTTGGGGTCTGGCAGACAAAAACAAAAAAATAGATTTGGCCAAAGTCTAGTTCCTTCTTATACGGACTCTAGTTCATATCTGGACCCTCTCTTTTAAGTTCATTAAATGTAAACTTAGCAGCTTCTACTTCCTAGACACGTGTGTATACAGAATTTGGACATGTTTTCAAATCACAAGCTTATGTCACCCTTAAGTCTCTCCAAATCCCTCAAGATTAGCTCCTTATTCTTTAAGGAGGCTAAAACTAACTTCCTGGAATTTTGGTTATCTACTTTATCTCTTGTCAACTCTTTTCTTACCAAGGGTTACTTGAGTTCTCCAAATGCTCCTTGATTTCTCTCACCTCAGGGCATTTGCATTTACTTATCTTATTCTCTTTCTAAAAGAATCCAACCACTCTTAATTTCTATTCTTGGGTTCTTTAAACCATGACTTCTGATGTTAGAATAGTTTTAAATTCTACCCTCTGTAAAATGGGGAGATTAGTTTGTTTTGTTTTTTTTAATAAAGCTGTGTTAAGATATGAATGACATAATAAATGCCAAGTTAATAGATGTAATAGCAAGTTGTCAAAAATATTGTCATCACTATCATCTTTCAAATCCCAGCATGGATATCATGTGCACTGAAAAACATTTCCTGAACTTGACAAGTTTCAATTAGATGAAAATTAACATTACCAGAACACCCCAAACATTAATCTTTCTTATATTTAGAATTAATTAACTTTGCTTCTAAAACATTTTGTTAAAAGAATAATTCTAAATATAAGAAAGATATTTATTATTGCATTGCTTATAATAGAAAACAAAAATAGAGAACATCAACATTTTTTATTTAGATATATCAGCCTTGTGATGGATTACTCTGAACTTTCCAAACATATTGTTCATTAAAAATACAAGTTTACAAGGACCAATTAATTGTAGGGAAATGCTTATGCTGTATTGTTAACTGAATAAGAGTAGACATTAAAAATTAACAGGAGAGTATTTTAAAAATTCTGGAATTATAGATATCACCATCTTAACAGTATTTATTTTGCTGTGGCAAAATAGAGTGTTTTTTTTCTCTTTATATTTTTGAGTCCTGCAAATATTCCATAATGTGTATCCACTATTTTTATAATGGTATATAGCAATAACCTTAAATTTGATGAAATATAGTAGTTAAGTAACTGATACTTCTTCCTATATATCCATGCCATTTCATGCCTATGGGAACTTTCACATATTCCTCTTGTCTGTTTCTCTATGGTGAAAAGTATAGAAACATGTTGATAAAGAACACGAAGAAAGGAAAACATAACTAGGTAGGAGAAGACGAAAAATCTTGACACATACTCATCTTTGTAAAATGTTTATGTAGTCAATGTAGCATCTCGGGGAAACTGTTTATGTTCAAACATTGAAGTGAGAAATACAGGAACAAAAATTCAGAATTCGCTGAACCCTGAAGGAATAAACAGAAAATGTCAAAGGCTTTTCTCACACAGGGAATCAACCAGTTTTCTTCCTCATAAAAGGAAAATAATTAAATAAATAAAGGTCTCTTGTTGATTATGAGCCTGAAAAAAATGAACTCTCTGATGTCTGTCATCTCCATAAACTATCCCTGTCATTTAATCTTTAGATTGGAAGGAAGACAATATAGCATAATGAATCACGAGATACTATTTCATTTTCTTATTTCATATTCGAATTCAGTCTTGTATAATTATGGTGTTTGCGAAACTTAAACTGATGTAGCAAGAAAGAAATAGAATAAGTGATCATCTACTCTAACACTATAAGGAGCATTTCTTGATAAGAAAGATAACTTTGCCAAGTACAGGAAATATGTGAGAGGTTTTTATCAGCCAATAATTTTAATTTATAAGAAACTTCATTGTTATTGACAATGAATCTATTTCTAAATAAATTAGTTTTAAACCAAAATGAGAAAAACATTAGCAAAAACATCTCACAGTTTCAAGGAGATAGAAACAAAACAAATACTACCTACCCTCATCTGCGAGAAAAGAGTTCAGGAAGAACGAGGAAATTATAAATGTGCAGATTTGCCCTTGGCTGTAGGCAAGATCCTGAGACAGTAATAAGAAATGAGGTTACCAAACATCCAGAGAGATATGAGCTGATAAAACTTAATCAGGCTAGTTTCACAAAGGGCAAATCTTTTCTGACAAATTTGGTGGCATTTTTGCATGGCACATAGGGCAAGAGAAGTACGTGACAGGAATGTGATAGAATTCTACTTACGGCAGAATGCCACCAATGACATACGTGGGAATGAGGAACAGTCTTAGCTTTTTAAAGGAGGACGATTGGGAGACATTTAACCCCAAATCCATTGATTTTATTAAGATACTTATGTTGGCAATAAACATGAAGCAAAATTGATGGATTGGCATGCAGAGCAGTGACTTCATGGTACCAAAATGCTGTCTGTTATCATCAAATAATACTCATGAAGTACATATCTACATTTATTATTCATAGATTCTTTTAGAGTGCATTTCTCAGTCATTTGCAGTCTTGTGCTAGATAATAATGTTTCAGTCAATGACAGGCTGTATATATGATGGCGGTCCCATAAAATGATAAAACTATATTTTTAGGGTACCCTTCCTATGTTTAGATCCACAAATACATCCCACTGTATTACAGTGGCCCACACTATTCAGCACAATCACATGCTGTACATGTTTGTAGCCTAGGAGCAATAAGCCATACCATATAGCCCAGGTGTATATATACTAGGCTATACCCTCTAAGTTTGTAGAATTACACTCTATCATGTTCACACAAAGACAAAATTGCCTAATGATGCATTTCTCAGAACTCATATTTTGTCCTTAATAGATACAGTATTTATTTTTCCCAAATGTTCTTTATTATCGGTACGTACATGGAGCCAATGTCATTTAAGGGACATACAATCATATCTCAGAGAGCAACCAATAAACCACTGTAATATCTCAATGATAATAATAGGTTTTATGGGATTTTCTAGGATCTTTTCTCTGGGACACTTTAGGAAAGTGCTTTTAGGTGCTTTGTATACTTGACAGCATGCTGTTATTTTTCAGAGGTTAATGTTGAATTCTTTAAAACTGGGGAAGTAACAGGGTCAAAGACCTAGAAATTCAAAAGAAAATATCTGAGTTCCTGCCCAGTTGCTCTGTTAGTGTCAGCCTACAAAAAAACTTGTTTCTTTCATCCTAACAAATATAAATGATCAAAATTGAAACTCACACACTAATAATTTATTTAGGTCCTACTGTTGTTTCTGCTCACCTCCCTCTTCTCTTTGCTGTCTGACTTTTTTACAGAGTAGCCTATATACCATTCCATACTTTTTTGTTGTTTTTTTTAGTCCTCAGTTTACCTTAAACTTGACCTTTACATCTCAAGGCATCATGACATTGGTAATGTCATTTCTCCCAAGGAAGAAACAAGAGATTTCTTGATAATCAGCACGAGTGCTTTGCTGCTTGCTGTTTATATTTTTTATTATTACTCTTTAACACATCTAACTCTTAGCTTATATAAAAAAAATAACTTTTAACGATATCTTCCTTACTAGAAACTCATTGCTTTGACCTCCCATATGACGAGTAAACAGAATAATGGGTCCCAAAATGTCTGTAGTCTTATTCCTGAGTCATGAGAATATGTTAAATTACAAGGCATTGGGGAATTAGAGTTGAAGATGAAATTAAGACTGCCAACGGGCTGGTCTTAAAATAGATTATCTTGGATTAGGCGGGTGGGCCTTAAAAACAGACGAGGGAAAAAGAAAAAAAGTTAGAGACTGTAGATGAATGGCATAGTAAATCGATGTGAGAAGGACTTAACACACTACTGTAACACACTACTGATGATTTTGGAGATGGAGAAAGGTGTGTCCACAGGTCAAGGAATATGGGTAACCTTTAGAGTACGTAAAAGACAAAGAAATAGATTATACTCTAAAAGTCTTCTGAAGGAAATGCAACCCGTTGACACTTAATTTTTGCTTGATTCCCATTTTGGAATTCTGACCTACTGACTGATAACATAAAATTGTATTGTTTTACCTCACCAAGTTTGAGATAATTTGTTAGGCAACTATAGAAAACTAATACAATAGCATCCTGGCAAAATATTCTCAAATTCTCTGTAGATCTTCCTCAGAATATATGACTGCTTTCTGTCATTTATCCATCCCATTAATGTTGATGATCCCTGATTTTCATCCTCAGCTTTCCTTTTATTCAATTCCATGGTGTTACTACCTTTTACAAAGCAATATCACCCAGACTCCTGCTTATAGCTATCTACAGGTGTCTGCATCTATAAATCCCTCATGAAATTCAAATTTAACATGTTTTATGATATTTTTAAAAATAGAAAAATCATGAATCTCAAACAAATGTCAATGTACTTATGAAAGGTTTTGCTTAACTCATCAATTAACGAGGGAATCAGTAAAATGTTGCAATTTTTTCAAAAATTTCAAATAATCACATATGCACAGTTGATAAAGAATGCTAAAATGAATTTGAAAATAGATGTAAAACAGGTTTCTCATGGGTGAATTGCATAGTAAGTGAATCATCTTAAGAAAGCTGTTAGAAAAGCAAACAAATCGTTTGGTTTATCCATTAGGGAAAAATGGAAAAATCACTTGCATTCCACTTGACAAAGTTCATTTGCATTTCAATGACCAAAGATTATTTGCATTCGTAATAGTTTTCTCCTTACATTGTTGTAAAATAGTTAAAAAAACATTTAAAGACAGAGTTGATCTTTAAAATGTGCACTAGACATGCAACTCTGTAATCTTTTTATGTCTACATTGAAAATTTTCACAAATTTTCCTGATATGTCTTATCACTTATCTCTAGTCCAAATACTTTCATTCTCCTGATGATCATTTCACACACATCTTTCTCAAATCTTATACTTCCTTTTCTATCATCTGTCTCAGTTGATGATCTGCGTAGGTCCCAAGGAAGTAAGAAAAAAAATCATAAGACAAATTTAACATGTTTTCAAACCACATGTATCAGTATATTTTCCATCTGTCTCCATTTCCTGCCTTTCAGCCTGTTATTGTGGATGAAACTTTTCTTTCTAAGATCAACAACTACAATGTGACCACACGCTGTTTAGGATACATACTCCACTCAACAACTCTTGCTAGGTCCTCAGTGACTTCTTCTACATTGCTGAACTCAATGGTGTAATTTTTCCTCTTCTTACTTGGCCTACTGTCTCTATTTGGCAAAGCTGACCATTCACCTCTGCTTGAAACACTTCTTTAATTTTAGATTCCAGTTCATCACTCTCATCGGACATCTCCTACAATATTGACTGTTCTTCCTCAGTTTTTTTACTGATTCCTCCTTATCTCTCTGATCATCAGTTGTTGCTAGTCTCATCTTAAGGCTACATTTTGGGCCTCTTTTTTTGTCTTACATTCATTCTGATAATCTTTCAATGCATATATCTTCAGCTCATCATTCTCTGAAAAACTCTAGAATCATATATTGAATGACACTATAGATATTTTCAGTAAAATGCTTAATAGAAACCTCCAACTCAACATTTATAAAACCAAACTCTTGGTTCTCCCCCAAACCGCTGAGACAGTCACACTGTTTTACCGCAGTATTTCCTCTCCCTAGAAATTGGAAAAATCATCCATCCATTTTCTTAAACTGAATACCTTGTACTTATCCATAACTTTCAAAGTTTTCTCCAACACATTTCAGATATCATTGCTTCAATATACAAAAAAAAAATCTAGACTACAATTTTTATTCATGTTTACCTCAAATACTCTGGTCCAAGCCACCATTATTTTCACTTAAAATACGTCAATACTTTCAGCCTCAGGAGCTTGACATTTGTTCTTCCTCTATCTGGAATTTTCTTCCTTAATACATGTCCTACTACACACTTATCTTTAAATTTTTTTCCAGATGTCACCAGATCAGGGGTGCCTTCCTTCACCATCTTTTATAAAATAACACTCCATCTCAACCCAGAATTCCTAACTCCCTTACTCCCTTTATTTTTCTCCATAGCACTCATAACAATCTCATATACAATCTATTTATTTGTTGATGTATCTTATTCTTCCTTCGATTAGAATACAAGCTCTATCACAGCAGCAATTTTTTCAGTTTTGTTCACTGTTGTATTTTCAGGTTCTTTTTTTAATAATCAATATTTTTTATTATGATATTGTGGGGTACAGTCAAGGGTTAGGTATATAAATACGTTTCGTTCAGGCACCCTTGTTGATAAGAGGTGTTTCCCCGTCCCTAGACAGATATTTACTACCGTTAATCCCATCTCCCTCCCCCCGTATTTTCAGGTTCTAAGATAGTTCTTGCACATAGTAATTCCATAAATAAATGCTTGTTCAATAAACAATGAAAAATAAATTAAACCTGTATTTGCTTTCTCATCTCCTTTGATCTTCATTGCTCCTCATTTTTCTCTTCTCCTTCTTCCTTTAACAGTTAAGGATTTCAAGATACAAGCATTCTTGTATTCATCCATAATAGCTAGCTCAGAGCAATCTTTAACGCTATTTTCCCCTCATTTCTCACATCAAATCATTTATAATATTTTTGTTGGTATTGCTTCTACATACTTCAAACTAGCTCTCTCATCATTCTCTTTCTCTTTATTCCTACTGACAATGCCCAATTATCTCAGTGTTTTCACATGTTTGATAAATAATCTGCTTGATCTGTGATTTCTCTTCTCCTATCTTTCTTCCAGTGAATCATAGATCTAAACATATCATAATCCTGCTTAAAAATGAAAACGCTTCCATGTTTTCTAACTGTTTACAGATCAAATTCAAATCTCTGTCATGTCATTTAAAGTCCTACGAAACTTCTAGATCTGCCATTCCATTCTTTTATTTCATTATTCTGCTACCTTTCAGACTCATTACATTTTTTGAATGACGGATATTTTCACATCTTTATTCAAGTTATTCTTCTTCTTAGAACTTTCATACTATCACTTCCTTTTAAATGGCATTCTTATTTTCACTCTTTTACATGTAGCTCAAATATTGCTTCTTTTGGCATTCTTCCATAACCTCTAGGTAGAATTAATTGCTTCTTCCTCTGGGCTTCTTTAAAATTATTTTTATGCTTTTAATGTGGTACTTATTCAGTAATATTGTAGCGAGTTAATTGTTTTCCTGTCAGGTTCCCTTTCTGGAGTATATATTATAGTTATTTAGAGTATAAGTTGTGGAGTCTGATTGCCTCAATTCAATATTGGGCCATATCACTACTCTCTAGTTGTTTGATATTTAGCAAGTTACTACACCTTAGTTTCTTCAGCTATAAAATAGGAATATTAGAATCTACTTCACAGAGTTCCTACAAGGAACAAATAAGGTAATTCATGAACAAGTTCAACTTTATTCTTGATACTTAATTATGTGCCAAAATTACTCTTATTTGTCAGTCTTTTGGGTATAATTCATTTATATATTTTTGCATTGTCATTGCATGCAGAAGGTCTAACACATAGTCAGAACTAGTAAAGGTTGGTTGAATTTATTTATGCTGAATTTTATCACTATGTCCTGGCAATATAAGCAATGATTTGGAACTATTTTGATCTGTTTATAATCTATAGAGATTAACAGAAATATACAGTAATGAACATTTCTTACTATGACTTACTTTATGATCTGTGGCCTGCTTCCAATATATCATATACTTTTCAGGTAGGCTTAATGCTTTATCCTCAAATCATGAAGTTACCATATATATCAGACTAGACTGAAACATCGCACATCTCCAACTTAACACCATACTTATACCATTAGCTTGCTCTGCTAGAGTAACATAAAAATAACCAGAATGATTCTATTATATTTAAACAAATTTTCAATTAAGAATTGTCTTAAAATTCTTGGAACAAAGATGTTGATCTTAATGTCTTGCCACTTGCCCGGTATTCTGGGAAAGGATTATTGGCATGTATGAGCTCAAACCAACCAGAGAAACTTTATTTTGGGTTCTGTCCTTTCTCAATTGAAGAAAATTTGAAAAATAAAACATAGAGAAGAAAAATCAACAATGGTTCCATCTAGAAACATCTGTTATAAACATTTTGGTGCATTTCTATAAATCTTTCCACATACACACACAGATATATGTGTGTGTGTGTGTGTGTGTGTGTGTGTGTGTATACTATATGCAGGAATATACTGAATATACTGTTTTGTATCCTGTATAATTAATTCAATAGTGAATCATTAACCATGTCTTTAAAAATTCTTCATGAACCTGCGGACTCAGGCAATCCGCTCACCTTGGCCTCCCAAACTGCTGGGATTACTGGATGACCCAGCAATTCCCCTATTGGGACTATACTCGAAGGAACTCAAATCACTGTACAAAAAAAATATCTGCACATGCATGTTGGTTGCAGCTCTATTCACAACAGCAAAAACATGGAACCAACGATGCTGCCCATTGAGGCTGGACTGATTTAAAAAAATGTGGTACATATACACAATGGAATATTATGCAGCCATAAAGAAGGACAAACATATGGACTTCGTATCAACTTGGATAGATTTAGAATGGATCATACTAAGTGATCTATCACAGAAACAAAGAATAGAGTAACATATGTTCTCACTCATAAGCAGACCTTGAACAATTATCATAATACTATAAGCAAGGGGTTGGCAGTAGTGGGAAACTGCCTGGGAGGGTGGGGTGGGATTGGCAGTTGAGGGAAGCTGCTAGGGGAGGAAGGGACACATCTCATCAACAAGGGTATCTGCCTAATCAACGTTTGCATGCCTAACCCTGAACTGTACCCGCATCTCTAAAAAAATAAAATAAAATAAAAAATTATTCACAAACATTTTGAATGACTGTATATTCCATCAGAGTATATATCATAACTTATTTAACCAATCTGCTTTTGTTCATTTATTTTTATTTTTGAGTTGGAGTCTTACTCTGTCCTCCAGGCTGGAGTGAAATGACACACTTGTGCCACCATAGCCTTGACCTGCTGGGCTCAGGCAATCCTACCTCAGCCTTTCAAGTAGCTGAAACTACAGGCACATGCCACCACGCCTGGCTAATTTTTTATTTCTTGCCAAGTTGACCAGGCTGGTTGCGAACCCCTTTACTGAGGCAATCCTCTCGCCTCCACCTCCCAAAGTGCTGGGATTTACAGGCATGAGCCACCAAGCCCGGCAACCATTCTGCTTTTTTTTTTTTTTTGAGTCGGAGTCTCACTCTGTCACCCAGACTGGAGTGCAGTGGCCGCTCCCGGCCACCGCAGCCTCGACCTGCTGGGCTCCAGCGATCCCTTCGCCTCAGCCTTCCAAGTAGCCGGAACTACAGGCGTGTGCTACCACGCCCGGCTAATTTTTTAGTTATTGTAGAGATGAAGTCTCGCCAAGTTGCCAGGCGGTCTCGAGCCCACGGACTCAGGCAATTCACTCACCTTGGCCTCCCAAGATGCGGATTACAGGCTGAGCCACCTAGCCCAGTTATTCTGCCTTTTAAAGGATATTTTTGTGGTCAAAATCATGGCAAAATTCTTGGATGTATTTCAATTATTTAATATTTTTTCATGACTGATTTCTAGATGTGGAATTACTTGGGGAGGGTGACAAAAAATGAACTTTTCTGTGGTTCTTAATTTATATTATCAAATAATTTTCTAAAGAGGTTATGATGCCAGGTGGGTTACAGCACAAAGCTCGTGGATTTTTTGGTTCAACCCTAAAATGAATTTTAAAGTGGCCAGAAAAGTTTTTTAAAAAACAGTTTGTTAGAGAAAGAAGAGGAGAAAGTTAGAGGAACATGCCAGCGCAGGCATGGGTGAGAGAAACCACACCTTTTGATTTTCACAATAGGCCTAATACACCTTCACAATGATTGATAGGCTAAAAAGGGTGAAACCCAGGTAACCATCAACCTGGAGAGACTGACATCTCTGCACCTCTGATGGGTAGAGGGGTGGTCTTATTATCATTTCTATGACCTTTTAACTCCCAGTCTGGGAATCACCTTGATGGAATTTTCCTTTGGTGAGCTGAGGGGATGGGGTGAACTGGGAGCGCACAATGAATTCACATTCCAGCCTGCAGGGCTGATCAGTCTGCCAGCAGGATGTCTGAACCTCTCTAAAACCTGCCTATGAGAAATGTATCTATCTATGCCTAACTTTCACTAGCTACCCTGTCTCAATTATCCTGCTTCAGTTATGCTAGTTTACAGAAGAATGCACATTTTGTAATACCTTGGAATCCTAAATATATCTTCTAGAACTTTTTGCAATTTCATGTAGTTTAAAAGTTGCAATTGTTTAAATTTGTATTTCTTTGATTACAAAAAAAAAAAAATTATCTTTTCAAATGTCTACTGCCTGAAAGAATTATCAAGCGTGACCACTGTCAGGTAACCATACAACTCTTCCCCTTCAGATCTTTGATGTTAACTTCAGTATCAAATCACTAATTCAGCTTTTCATCTTGTGAAATGATGCCGAGTTCAAGTATGGCTTGAGTCTAATGAATGTTTGACGTTCAATTATTTTGAAGCTGTACACTTTTGAACTTTCTTGAAATATATCTGTAGAATGTATCAATGATCAACCCACTATTCAAATAAAATTAGTCTCTCCACTTCAGTCCTCACTACTGGACCACATCAATTTTTTGTTGACATCTGAAGACTTTCAAGGGCTCACCAAAATCAGCACCTCATACCTAAAGTAGTATTTTTTTTTCTAGCTACAAATATTCCTTTTTTCTTTGTTTCTCTATTAAAGCAAAGAAACAAATAAAACAAACAGCAAATTCTTGGGCAATCCTCAATGTTTTATTTCCCTTTAATTACCCTCTCACATTCAATTAGTTGGTAAATCATTTTTATATTTTTGCTTTCAATCTTTGCTTCTAACACCTTAGTTTAAGATATATCTCTCTACTTGGACTATTACAATAATTCCATATCTGTTTCTAAAACTCTGGTTTTATTGTTTTTATTCTTGAATATAGATGACAAGATTTCTTTTTTTTTTTCTTTTTTTCTTCCTACAAAATAAGCTTGATGAGTCTTCCCTGCATACAACCCTTCACAAACTGAACATCAACCTAGAGTGGGAATTCCAGTTCAGAACTTGGTCTTCTCAGGTCTCCTCCTACTTCTTAAGTAGGATGCTTGACCTCCCTGAAATTACTTTTTACTTTTCCCCATAAATTAGGTGAAAATTTCTCTGAGATTTTTTTTTTTTTCTGTTTTAGAAATGTGTGACTTGTCTGGAAGACTAAATGAAATGGGTAAATGATAGATAAATGGGGAGAGGGGAGAAGGAAGGAAGGAAAGAAGAAAGGAAGGAAGGACTCTTCTTTATAGAACACACATTCCAGGAAAGACATAATTGAACTTAGCCTAGGTTAAGTTCTATAGGTTAAAGTTGGGAAAACTGAAGTAGATACTTAGTAATAGAAGAAAAATAAAGCCAAGGAGGCTAGAGCTATTTTGTACTAAAAGTATGCAGAACTAAAGTGAATATATAATTTATACAACCATGGACTTTGAAGTCAAACCTGAATTTGAATAGTAGTTCTGGAATATTATTAGGGTCATGATTTTGAGCAAATCATTTGCTTCTATAAGTTTTAGACAGGATCAGCTGCATAATTTGCAGAGTCCAGTGTAAAATGAAAATGTGAAAACCATTGTTTAAAAAATAGGAAAAAGTTGCCATTAAAGGTACTAATCCATAAAATTTTCCTTATTTCTATGATATTTATCTTTATATGGTATGGTGTTTTTTTATTTGCTCCTTAATATTATTCTCATTTGGACATGGGAATACTTTCTTTCTTTCTTTTTTTTTTTTCAGAGCAACCCTTTAAACTTTCTATTTCGTCCCCCATCTCACTTCCCTTAGTTATGATCCTTACTCCTGTTCATCTGCTTCATTTATTTTTCTTTATGGAGATCAGTTTTTTTTTCCCATTTCTTCAACCATACTTTTTTTTTTATTAATCAATATTTTTTATTATGGTGTTGTGGGGTACAGTTAAGGGTTAGGTATACAAGTACATTTCATTCAGGTACCCTGTTGATAAGAGGTGCTTCCCCGTCCCCAGACAGATATTTGCTGCCATTGATCCCATCTACCCCCACCCCATAGTTTCCCACTACTGTCAGTCATTTTCTTATAGTATTACATTGATGTTAAAGGTCCATTATATGAGTGAGAACATGTGATACTCGAATCTTTGTTTCTGGAGAGGTCACTCAGTATTATAGACTCTAGTTCCATCCAGGTTGCTGCAAAATTCATGATTTTGTTCCTTTTTATGGCTGCGTAGTATTCCATCGTGTATATGTGCCACATTTTTTTAATCCAGTCCTCTTTTGATGGGCAGCATGGTTGCTTCCAGGTTCTTGCTATTGTGAACAATGCTGCGATAAACATACGTGTGCAGGTATCTTTTTTATAGAGTGATTTGAGTTCTTCAGGTTATATTCCCAGTAGGGGATTGCGGGGTCATATGGGAGGTTGATATTTAGAACTTTTAGGAATCGCCACACTGCTTTCCACAGAGGTTGCACTAGTTTACACTCCCACCAGCAGTGTAGAAGTGTTCCCTTTTTGCCACACCCTCTCCAGCAGCTGTTATTTTTTGAGTTGTTGATAATTGCCATTCTGACTGGAGTTAGGGAATACTGTCTTAGTGACCCTCGCAGGTCACGGAGGCCTCACCCCGTTACTAAGATGGCCCACCTACTGTACCATTGGCCCCAGTTTCTCCCTTTCACCAGTTGTCCAGTCAAACTCATAGTCCCAACTCATGGGCAGATGGAAGACTCTCAAAAGCACTGCAACATCTGTGCAAGTTAGACTTTTGCAGTAGAAGATATTCTGGAGGTTCCAGGAACCTGGGTGAGGAAATATATTGGGAGGAACAAGATTGTAATACAGAAAGATCCTAGGTACTTTATAACTTAAGTGTGATCTTGGAGATCTCTAATCTTATCCCTCTGTGAAACTTGAAATCTGCCCATGCTCAAACAATGGAATTCAAGTGGAACCAAGAATAGTATGACTTTTAGTTCTATGTTCTTTTAGACATGGGAATTCTAAAGTACTTGAGTGTGCCCCAATGACTTCTAAAAGCAGATAGTTGCCTGCCTGGGTTGTCTGTACTTTTGTAGTTCTTGAGAGAAGAAAAGCAGCAGAACACTGGTCTCTCACTATGGTTTATTTGAAGCCGAAGCTGTCTCACCCAAGGATGTTTTAATTTCAAGAAATAGAAACTATACAGTTGGTGGCTCATGTAACCTAGAGGCAGGTCTCACTAGAAGCTGGAACCAAGGATCAAAAAGCTCAGGGGATAAAGCCTCTCTCCTCTCAATCATTCTTACTCTCAATTATTATTATTTTCTCTCTCTTTCTCTCATATATTTATCTCAATCTCTGTTTTTGTATAAACTAGTATTGGATACCTCTTCATGAGTTTTATGGAAGATGGATGTACTAACATTTATGAACAGCCTCATCTCTGTCCAAACAATCAGCAAAGACTATATCTGTTAATATTATTTCCAAACACAGCAACCCAATAAGCATATATTCACTTCTAGTCCAGTCAGTTGTAACTAGAGAAATGAGCTAAAGTAAATCAAACATACTTTTAAAGATCTACTTCCATAACTTAAAAGCTACTTCTCCGGGGTAACCCCGTCGGGTCCTCTCCCGCTGTCGGAGCTTTTCCATCCTCAATAAATCGTGCTTTCTCACCAAAAAAAAAAAAAAAAAAAAAAAAAAGCTACTTCTCCATAAAGTGTTCATGGGCTGTTCAGAAATTCCGGAACCTGCATTATATATTCTAAAAAGTTCCCAATATTCAGAGAATGACAATAAACTTTAGACACTGGTAGGTTTAATCCTATATTGAAGTCAAATAATAGAATGAATATTTTTTAATACCATAGAAGATAATAGAGGAGGGAAGGTAGGGTAGAACCATACATACATTTTCAATAACATTGTATTTTTTCTTTTATTTATCATTTAAAAGCCTGTATTTATTTATTTTTATTATTTATTGATTGATTTTTGAGTCAGAGTCTCACTCTGTCACCCAGGCTGGAGTACAATGGCACACTCGTGGTTACCACAGTCTTGACCTACTGGATTCAGACAAACCTTCCACCTCAGCCTTCCAAGTAGCTGGAACTACAGTTGTACACCACCATACTCAGCTAATTTTTTGATTTATTGTAGTGATAAGGTCTCACCAAGTTGCCCAAACTGGTCTCAAAACCCTGGGCTCAGGCTATCTTCTTACCTCCTCCTCACAAAGTGGTGTTAGTACAGGTGTGAGCCTCTATACCCAGCTAAAAGCATTTTTTTTTTTTTTGTCCACCTATTTCAAAGCTCTGGCCTTACTGCCAAAGAAAACACTTTCTATAAAGTAACATTATGATTATATGTAATTTTATAGTATTATGTGTCTTCCAAACAATTATTTAATCACATTGTTACAATGACTCAGCATATCAACATCCTTCTTATCCTCATATACATTCTTAAAGCAAAAGTACTTGAAAAAGCATTTTAATTTCTTGTTTTTTTATATCATATTGTCACATGTTTTCACTGTTCTTGTATAGAAAACCAATGTGCTTGCTTTCTGATAGTACACACAAAAAACCAAAGGCCTACTATTATTGAATCATTTCATTATATTAAGAAGAAAATCAATTTGACAAGAGATCATATGACTTGTTGAAAAGCTGGACTTCTTACTTATAAAGTGATATGAATACAAGCTCTTCAAAATTTTATAGCAAACCATTATAAATGAAAAAAATAAATTATATCAACTTATTGATGACAATTAACCAAGGCCAAGCTTTTATGTCTTTTATGTCTTTTAAAATGAACCAATTTTGTCAGAAAACACCTCTAGTGTTAAGTTCTTCATATATCAAATGGGAATAAAATGTTCATCTCACAAAAGTGGTCACAGGTATTTAATCTGATAATTGGCATATCTGTAAATCTTTTGAAAACCACAAATCACTCCTACAAATATATTATTAAGTCAAGTTATACCCAAATTTGGACATATAATGTTTGAGCATGACTTTTCTCTGAGTAAAACTAAAGGAAGATAAATGAATTTGCATTTGTTGTGTGCCTGGCACAAAATAGTGTATTGCTTAATATACATTATTTCATCCAGGTTTGTGTTTGTGTGCAAAAGGTGGGAAGTTGGAAATTTCAAAGACAGAGAAGTCTCTATGAATATGCATATACTCCCACCATCAAAAATTAGGTTAACATCTCAATTATTTGCTTCTTATCTCTTCATTAAAACAAAGATTAGTTGTTTCTATAAAATAATCCATGTTTTTTAATCATTCAAATTATGAAAAATTATGCAAAGAAAATGGAAAATCTTAGATGAAACTTCCCCCAATATAAAGATTACTAATATTTAGTAAAATTACAGCCATCTTTCTATGTTTATAAATACAGAGAAGGTATACTGTATTCATGTGTAGATAAAAAGCATAGGAGAAAAATACTCTTATAATAATGGTAATTATACCACAGACACTACTTTTAACATCAAGATTAAGTTTTATTTTAGTTTAACAAAGAAATAAAACAGAAAAAGTAAATAAAAAATTGAACTTCAAATATATGATTTAAGGCAACAAAGATATATGTATTTTTCTAAATGTTTCCTCTAAGGTTAAAAGATGCAATGAATGATAATAAGAGGTTAAAGTTCTTATCCTTTTAAGAACAATAGTAATATATGTATATATATGTATACATATGAGGAGTCACCCCAAAAAATAAAATGCAGAATTATTATTTGGATGGCGTGCCCCTTGTAGTACACTCAGAATTTGTTCTTCCAGATCAAACGATCAACCAATTTTTTTTTATTTGGAAATTTTTAGAAGTTTGTATCACAATTTGAGAAAGAAACATCCCAAACAGGTGGCAAACAAGTGGCAAACAGGTGACAGTTTCTCCCACCGTGACAATCACCTGCCCACACTGTGTTGCGGTTTCAGCAGTTTTTGACCAAAAGTGACATGACTCCCATGCACCACCCTTCTTCTTCATCTGATTTTGCCCTGAGCAACTTTTTTTGGTTTCCCTGGATGAAATAAAAATCCTCAAAGAGAAATGTTTTGGAGATGTGGAAGGTGGAAAAAAAACATGAAGAAGCACTAATAGGTATCAAAACTGACAAGTTCAAAAACTGTTTTGAGCAGTGGAAAAAATGCCTTAATAAGCGTACTGCATCAAATAGAAAGCACTTTGAAAATGTCTGAAGTTTAAACGTGTAAGAATAAATGCACAATTATCTGTAAATAAATTCTGGTTTGTTTTGGGTTCCCCCTTGTTTATGTATTTATACATTGTTTGCTATAAAAGATAATATTTAGCACTCATGCATTTCCAACTATATTCCCTAACTCATCCTTCATTTTTCTGTTTATGTTTATATATCAAAGTTTATAGCATTAATATTCTATATAACTAAAATTAACATGGTTAAGTCTAAGTTTTATATTTGAATGTATGCAGTGTGCACCCTTATTCCTTCTTCATTCTTGAGGTTTTGTGGTTCGTATTTTACTGAATGGATTTCACTGTTAGATGTTCTCTATAGATAGTCATGATGTTATCTTTTATTTTAGTATTTTTACATTGTTTTTTATATTACTTTTAAAATAATGTTCAAGAATGTTTGTTGGATGTCATTGTATTTCAACAATATCTTGGGTGATGATACTCATTCAGAATATTTGTATATTTTTCTTCATTGTCTTCTGTTATAGAATGCTACTATTTAAATCAGAGATTAATATGAATTTTTTCCTTTCATCCTTTTAGATGATTTGCTATTTCTGTATCATCATCTTGCAAAGTCTTTTTGAATTTTAAAATTAATCACTTGACCAGTACATGCCTTGGTGTTTTGTGCTCTCCCTTTTAAATGTTCCTGGAATGTGGGGTATTCTTTCAATTTATAGAAAATTTTCTTAATATATTTTCTGATACATTTGCTTGATTTTCCAACTCATTGACATCAAGAATCTTTATGTTGGATCATCTCTATAAGTTTTTCTTCTCGTTACCTTTCCTTCAATTGTTTTATTATTTGTGTTTTTTCTGTTTGAGATAACTATAATCAACTCAAGTCTTTTTATTAGTAAGCTGATTTTCAGTGATTGTCTATTTCGTCGCTTGACTATTTTAATTATTTATTAGTCTCTCTCTCTCTCTCTCTCTCTCTCTCTCTCTCCTTTTTGAAGTCAAGGTCTTGCTCTATCACCCAGGCTGGAGTGCAGTGGCACAATCATGGTTCACTGCAGCTTTGACTTTCTAGGCTCAACTAATCCTTCTACCTGACACCTCAGCCTCCTGAGTAGCTGGGACAACAGGCACACGCCACCTAATTATGTAGTTATTTATTTGTAGAGACAGGATCTCATATGTTACCTAGTTGGTCTTGAATTTCTGGGTTCAAGCAATTCTCCAGCCTTGGTCTCCCAAAGTACTAGGATTACATGCATGAGCCACTGCACCAAGCTTAATAGTTATTTAATGATGTTGTCTTGGTTGTGATTTGTATTCTTAAGTTTGCAGCTTCCATATTTATGTGATTCTATTACTTGTATACTTTTTCATCTTGCCATTGTTGTTATTTTTAAAAATTTGTGTTCTTATTCTACAGCATTAGTCAGTTTTGTGAAATTTCCCAGATTTTCTTGAATAATATTTTCCTTTTAGATTGGGAATTTTGTCTGTCTTTGTCATGCCATGTTTTTCTCTTTTATTGCTGCAATATATTTGCATAGTTACTATTCTATTTCTTTTCATATTGCTCATGCTTGAGAAACTGTACAGAAAATTCTTTTCACTTAACAGGAAAAATTATTTCTTAAGTTTATCTTATTATATCTGAAACCTGTTTGTTTTCTTTTTCTTAGCTCCAGTTTGGAAACTGGATATGCATTAGTATCCACATTTAGTAGACTGAGCGGATGGTGGAATTGAGGAAAATTCAGCCCTTTTTAGAATACTCAGTGTTTCTCTTTATTCCAAGATTTTAACAATAGATTGTAGTAAAATTATTGGTGGATGAGACACAAGTATACCTCATTGGGAGATGTATCACTTTTCTAATGATCTTTGAGGGTTTTACCAAATAAGTGTTATAGGCATGAAGTTATTAGTTTGTGAAATAGAGTTAGCTTTACTATTCATTTTACGCTACCTCATCTTTTTTCTTCTCCCTCAGAATCCTTTTTCACTACTATTAACCACTGGAGAAAAAAGAAAAATATAACACTATATCATCCATGTACATAAAAATCTGATTATCTCCAGATTTGAAGGTTGTAATGAGAGTTCTCAGACGGTTATTTCTTCAGTAAATCTTACAGGGTGTGGGAATACGATTAGGAAGTAAAGAACTCTTTACCTCTCTGAGCTTGGCTAGACTCGTGTACTAAACAGTTGTGTTCGTTTTTATTATTGTTCAGTCAGTGGCACTGGGATATATCCCATTTCTTTTCCAGACATTGTTAATTTCTGTTTGTTTTCTTGTTGTTTATAGTGTTTTGGACATGTCATTAGGTATTGGAGTAAAAAAAGTTTGTTATACATCTTCAATCCAGTCTTTTCAATCAGTCTTCACAGCAACACTAAGATGTAAGACATGGTATTACCATTTAAAAACTGAGAAGTCAGAGAGTGGTTAAGTTACTTGTCTGCTTTGTGGAACCAGTAACTAACTAGGTTGGATTAAAACCAGTATCTGTCTATACTTCTAGGCCAATAATGAAATGTACTCAAATTATGCTTTACACCGGGTGCAAATATTTTGGAAGACAAATGGGACGCAAGCAGATCTGAGGTGATGGTGAAAAAAATGGAGTGGAAGTGAGGAAACTTGAGTTTAATTTCTTGCTGTCTCTTAAACAAGATGGTGAATTTGGAAAAGATGATTCCACTTTCTGGATTTCAATTTCCTTCTCTGTAATAACCATGATAGGAATGATGGATGATGATGATTGTCATAATTTGATGACTGTACATTGACTTGTTACTAGGCATAATGCAACATACTTTACAAACAACATATTGTGAAATCTCAGCACAATCATCTGATATTGATATTATATCTATTTTAATGACAAGGGCACAGAGGATCTCTCAAATCTACCGAGGCCCATTTGATTCCAGAGCACATACCCTTAAGCAGTAGCTCTGTTAGACTGAGAAGTCTGATCTGAATGGTTTACAAAGGAAATTCCAACTTTGAGATTCTGGTGCTGCCATTGATATCAGAGGAAATGATCATGCCCTCACACAGCACTCAAGTAACAATTATTAGCGTTACTAATTAGACTTCAAATTAAGTCCTGGTATGATCGGGCTTATGTTTTATTTTGTACGTTGCACTGTTAGGAAGAGAAAATAACTTCTTTTCTTTCCTTTTTTTAGGATCTTAGTTGAGACACACTCCTGAGAACAAAAGTCAAACTGACAAAAATAAAACAGAAAGCAGAAGTTTATTAATGCGTGCTGTACCCATCATGTGGGACAGACCTCTGTTCAAAAGTATTTCTCTTTTAATGCAGTGGTCTGGTGGCCTTGCTTAAATAATATTTTAACAAAGAGCTATAAATCCTATATAGTGACAAGACAAAGAAGAGGCAAGTTCCAGCTTTTCCAAAGGTGGGCAAATGTGACCAGATAGTAAAATCTGTTCCCAGATTCCTCTGGTGCCTGTTGGTGCCTTCTTTAGGCTGATAAGCAAGAGCTGTCTCCAGGAAGGAAGGATTTACGTCCCGCCTTTAGGCAAATTGTGGCTGAGGCAGAGTGTTTCCCTGTGTTTTCAGTGTCTTGAATTTAGCAATCAGTGTTTTAGGGAAAAACATTTTGGTTTCCTTCAGTACATAAAAACAAACAGAATTTCACCTTACACATGAGCCCTGAGCTTTTCCTCCTACTCACCCCGTTCCCTTCCTTACATAGCAATTCAACCCTAATGCCATGGCATGGAGCTGAGTAAGGCAGACTTCCACAGGAGTGTGGGAGAGAAGAGCTACAGCAGCCCAGTCTGATGTGTTGGTACCTGACAGGGGCGAGAGAGGCATCAACACAGGGCAGGTGTAGGGCAGTGGTAGTCTGGATGGGGGTGGCAGAGTCCAAGCAAAGTGAGGAGGACATGTCCATAAAGGGTGACCTGGCCCAGGGGTTCAGAGACTGAGAACGGGTCAGGGGCGGTTGTTGAAGGCAGAGCCCAGAGTTTGGTGCTGGAGCCAAACAGAGAGAGGATGGTCTCTATGGAAAAGCGAGTGCTCCAGTGTGAGGCCGTGGACATTGAATGATATGAACAAGTTATCTCAGTTGGAATACAGCTGTGCACAGAGTACCAGAGCCCAATAATGAACATGGTCAGAATCTGAGTGAGGTGAGGTAGGAGAAACAGCCCAGCAAGTGGTGTCAGGGCAGGTATGGGTTCAAACTGGGAGTGGATGTCAGGACCTGTGCAGGGTGAAAAGGATAGTGGCGGGAATAGGAGGCTAGTTACATACAGGAGGATTTAACAAATACATAAATAAATTGAGGAGAATTGAAGAATGGGAACTAAGGTACTCATATTCTGAACAGAAAGTTAAAGTTATAAATATGAACATGGGACAACTAAACCCACTATAGATCACTATAGGTAAACATAAATACACACACATAAAATCTACACATACACACACATCCACTGAGAGGGGTTCAGAGTAAGAACATCTCAATAAAAAGTACACTTAACATCCTGATCATGATTTCTAAATACCATTCTCTAGTGAAAAAAAAAATGTTCTCTTAGAAAAAAAATGATTACTTCTGTGCCTGGGGCAAGGAAATACAAGATGCTACTAGAACTCCTTCTTGTACCAGAAAATAAAGAATAGTTTAAAGACATGCCATAGACAAATAAATAAATAAATTGAGAATAAATCAGTTTGAAAAATCTCCTTTTGGCTGAATCAGTCATTAAAATAAATAGTAATAAGTTAAAATTCACTTAAAATAAGAAACACTGCATTAACACTTATACATAAAATAAATAGCAATGAGTTAAAATTCACTTAAAATAATAAACACTGAATTAACTCTTATAAGTAGACCATACCAATAGAAATATATAAATAAAAAATTTTAATGTTTAATGAAGAATGGTGTATTTGCATTGTCAAGTCCTTAACCAGAAAATACTAATTGTAAAGGAAAAACAGGGTTAATTTATAGTGGAGAAGTCTGGCAGGCAACACCTTAACCAAATGATCATTTAACTTCAGCAGTAATGGGATACATTGAAGTCCTGAGCTGCCACCTGATAGGATGCAGTATAAAGAACACAGCATCCCTGAAACTAATCAAAATGAAATAGTGTCTTATTAATTCTAATGATGTATCCAGTGGAGGAGGGGAATGAGAGGACAGAAGGTAAGACAGTGGGATCAGTGTACTCGCTGGCAGGGAGAAGACTTTTCCTTGGTGATAATTTTTTAAAGCCAATTTTTACTGGTTTTATTATTATTTTTACAAGTCTTTATAGACACTTTTATTACCTGCATCCTCAGCATACAGCTCCTACACCTACAGAAAAGGGCTGTTGGTACCTACTTCACTGTTGAGATAAGTCCAAATGAGTGAAACTTTACCAAACTGCCTTATAATCTCCCAAGCCATCAAAGTCAGGAAAATCAAGGAAAGAATGAGGAATTGTTCCAGACTGAAAGAGACTAAAATAATAATTTGTTCCAGACTGAAAGAGACTAAAATAATAATAATTATTATTATTATTATTTACCCAAACTTGTAATGTTCAACTGAATTCTTTTGCTATAAATAATTTTATTAGGAAAGTTGGTGAAATGGGGCCTGAGGATTAGATGACAGCCTAAATCAATGTTAATTTCTTGATATTGATGATTTTGTTATGATTATGCAAGAAAATGCCCTTTATTTAAAGGAATTATAAACCCTAAATGGTTCAGGGAAAAAAAATTACACTGTACCATTCTTGCGATATTTTCTGTAAGTTTGAGATTGTTTCAAAGTAAGTTTTTTAAAAGTGAGTATTAACTTGTTGTTTAACATAGACTTGCATTCAAAGCAGGGTTAAGTTTTTTTTGTGATATTATTCTTTTCTTTTCTCAGGTGATGGTCTTTTCAACCGTCTGTTTTTTACTCAAGAGCCACGAGATGTCGTTTTTCCTTTGGATTTATCAAAATCTGAGATCATCCTGAATTGTGCAGCTAATGGTTACCCCTCACCTCATTATAGGTAAAATTCTGTCGCTGGGCACCATCTTTTTTTGCTCGTTGCCATTGAGTTAAAACCATATACATAATAAAGTGCTTTTAAAAGTGCTCTAATTTGAAGTATACCACTCAAGAAAATTATTCAGAGGTGGCAGTTATCTGCCCATCACTCGGATAAATATATAGACATTTCCACTACCCCAAGTGTTCCCTCATGCCATTTTCCAGGCAATAAGTATAACCCTACCACCAGGTAACCACAATCATGTCTCTTTCATATTGATTAGATCTGTTTAGAACATTGATTCTTGAGATTAGTGTCATGCAGAACCATATTGTGGCTAGACTTGAGAAAGAGAGCAAGAGAGAGAACTATAGAAGGAAAATAAAACAGGGAGGAAAAGATAAAAAGAAAAAAAAAGAAAGATTTGTTTTCTCAATTAGAAAGACTGAAGAGCAAGTTTATTTTGCATTCCCCCACTCCCACATCAATTTGGGACTAATTTCTCTGTTGCCACATGTACAATGACTGTGAAAGTGTTCCTCTAAAAGGAATTAGTTAAGATAAAAATATAAATTTATTTGATAAAATTCTTTGACTCCACTTGTATGTCACATCACCCTAAAAGTACTAATTTTAGAAAAATATTTTGAAGATAGCTGTGCACTCTCTATGAGAGAAATAATTTTTTGTTCTGGGCAAATAGAAAAAAAAATATATTCGTTTCTCACATATTAACTGTGGAATAATAGCGAGGAAGGGTCAATGATGTTTTTGTTCATATTTACAAAGTTGTAGTAAAGGAAGAATTTGATGCATGTTGTGGGTGAAATTTACAAATTTAAAAATATATACATGGATAAATTACACTTGGATAAATAATAAGAATATTTAATGCTAAAAATTGGACAGCAGTGTGAATAGAGCAATAGACAAAATAAATATTAAAATTGTGTAGCTTTGGGTTTTAAGAACATTTTTTTTTGAGTCGATGTCTAATTTTGTCACCCAGGCTGGAGTGCAGTGGCATGCTCACGGCCACTGCAGCCTTGACCTACTACATTCGGGCAATCTTTCTGCCTCAGCCTTCCAAGTAGCTGGAACTATAGGCACATGCCACCAAGCCCGGCTAGGTCTTTGAATTATGGCAGAGATGAAGTCTCACCAAGTTGTAAGGCCGATCTTGAACCCTTGGGCTCAAAAATCCTTTCACCTTGGCCTCCCAAAGTGCTAGGATTATAGATGCGAGCCACCGCGCCCGGCCTATGAACATTTTTTGAAAGTCTTAATTTTCAGGTGTAAAGTTGAATTAACACACGCAGAAAGTAATAATTTTAGTCCATTGTGGCAAAATAAGCTGCTATTGCCTAAGTATATATTGCAGTAAAATACAGTATTTTTATACATAATTATTTTGATTTTAAAATATTTCAGATTAATTGCTAAATGACATAAATGCACAAAGCTTACTTAGATTTGTCAAGCTAACTTCAGCATCTTCTTTTTATAACAAAAGAGCTTAACAGTATGTCTTCTCATTATACTTACCAATGCTTCCCTGTCTTTAGCTTACCCAAACCAATGCAACTGCTCTGTTAGCAGAATAACATTCACTTTATTAAAAAATACATTCAGTTAAGAGTTTTGTTGGTCTTGTTAGTTTTTCTTAAAGGATGAGCTGTCTTATTTAATTTAACATAAGATAAATATAGGAAAATCTGATTAGGTTATATCAATATCACTTATACTAAAAGTTGTAATTTTACTTTTGAGAGCTATTTTGATCGTAGAGGTTGGTAGGGTTTGTTAAAGAAGAAACACAATATATGAGTCCCTATAACATTTTCTTAAAGTTTACTAAATATAGAACAATTAAAAAAATAAATCATGTACTTACATAAAAACATCTAGTGGTTTTTAACAGGTAGAACGATATAAAATAGTGGTTCTGAAGATGATTTACTAATTATTATTATTATCATTTTTTTGAGTTGGAGTCTCACTCTGTCACCCAGACTGGAGTGCAGTGGTCGCTCCCGGCCACCGCAGCCTCGACCTGCTGGGCTCCGGCTATCCTTCTGCCTTAGCCTTCCAAGTAGCTGGAACTACAGGCATGCGCTACCACGCCCGGCTAATTTTTGATTTATTGTAGAGATGAGGTCTCGCCAAGTTGCCCAGGCGGGTCTCGATCCCACGGTCTCAGGCAATTCACTCACCTCAGCCTCCCAAAGGCGCAGGATTACATGCTGAGCCACCGAGTCTGGCTCAATTTACTAATTATTTTTATCTATGAAGAAACACATGGAATGAAAACTACAATTTCCAAAGTTGCTAAATGGCTTTTGTTTTTTAAGAAACCTGTAAGCTATAAGGCTAAAAACAAATAATTTAGCTTCTTATTTCCAACACCCATAACCTGGTTTAGCTCATCTCTAATATTACACTATAAAATACTTATATTCAAGAAGATTGGAGAAGAGTGAGAAAAGAATTAAGTTCTTAATGCTTAAATGTCAGACTCAGACCCAATTTTATTGATAATAAAGCAAAGGGCAGAGGTATTTCCGGTAATGTGCATTAGCAACAAAATGTGAAATTTTAGTTTTAATATGACCCTTTCTAACTTAAATTTTATTTTAAAAAAACTTCATAATCATATTCACCTTAGCTTATGTATATATGTCAATGTGTATGTGTGTCCTAGAGGGAAAGTTTTCACAATTCACAGGTTCTAACATTATTTGAGATTATTTGGGTAAAGTGTGAAGCAATACTGAAGAACCCTTGACTTAGAACTAAGAGTTATCATTTCTAGTCATCCCTCTGTGAATCCACACATTGCCTTGGAAAAATAATTTCTCTCTTCTGGCATCAGCCTCATTATCCATAAAATGAGGCTTGCTTGATTTTAAGATGCATTTTCTTTATTTTAGTGATTTCATATAGCAAATGAAATCTCATAGGGAAAATAAGCAATATTAAAAGCAGACCTTTGGAAACAGCTTAAGAGCAACTTATTCAAAGTCACTTTAGCAAAATAAACATCTACACAAGCAGGAGATCAATGAAAGCAGCAAGATACAGAAATGTGACAAGTCAAGACAAAAGCTTTCCATGGAAATAATTACCCTTTATTCTTTCAAAGACCAGGTTGCATATATGAAGTCCATTCAGGAAGCTTTGCAAAGGAAAGAGAAATGGGTCATCCAAAGATAGTGCTTGGAAAGAATTGTTCATATTTAGAAAGTCTAAACAATCAGATGGCAATGAAGTTGATTCCAGCTTAGAATATTTATCTTATTTGGGAAAATGAAGTGACATGCACATAAATTATTTCTACACAGAATGTATTCTCTATCAGAAAAATAACTTTGAATATCATGGAGGATTTCTGATACATCTCCTTTTTACCTTGTCTTCAGAAGAGAATCCTTTCTGTAATTTAGTCTACTCTACTCTAGATGTCATGAAGACATCATTAAGTCTGGAGAAGCTCTAGGGCTCCAAGGAACAATTATAACAGTAGTCACTTTGCCCTTGCAGCATTTTTATTCACTTCCCACTTGATCTTCTTAACAACCCTATGAAATAAAGCAGAATATATATTACTATTAAAATTGTCTAATTTATGAAAATGACTTCTGGAGAAATCAGATGCCTTGTCCAAGGATATACACAAAAGAAATGTCAAAGCTAGAGCTAAGACTGTCTTCAAAGGAGCAATTTTCTCAAATTTAGTGTATATTACTATCACTCAGAAGGACTTAACATTTTGATTTTGGTGTTTTCTTTTAGAGATCTAGGGACAGACTCAGAAATAACCCAGAAACAGAGAGACAAATACTGTATGATGTCATTCATATGTGGAATCTAAAAAAGTTGAACTCATAGAAGTAGAGAGAAGAATGGTAGTTGCCAGAGGCTGGGGTAGGGAAGTAGAAAGAGGAGACACTAGTAAAAGTATACATAGTTACAATTAAGTAGGATAAATAGGAGAAACAGTGTTCTGCTATACAGTTAATGGACTAAATTAATAATGTACTATATATTTCAAAACAGCTAAAAGAGAGGATTCTGAATGTTCTGACCATAAAGAAATGATAAATTTTAAGATGTTGAATATGCTAATTATCTTGACTTGATCATTACAAAATGTATCATGTATTGAAACATCACATTATTTTCTATAAACATGTTCAATCATCTTTTGTCATTAAAAATAAAATAAAACTTAAAAGAAATAAATTTTTTTTACAAACACTCCTTGTAAATTCTGGTTCTGAAAATAAGGCCCAGTTTTGAAAAACACTAGCACACACAAACACATACACACACACACACACACACGCACACACGCACACACACACAGCCCTTAGCCATTATGTTCTTGACATAAGACTAAACTGCTTAATAGTGAAGAATGTTCCCCATCAAAAGGTCAAGATTTTAGTTCAAATTCATTATGTTTCTTGGAACTAATATGATATTAATTTAGACGCTTAAAATAATCATTTAAAACATATTTCCTAGTTCATATAATATGAAATCACTACTGAGTATGCAATGCTATCAGTAACGTGTGCATGACAATCATTTGAATTCATTAATACTGTTTCTTCATTGATTTAAACATATTAATTAGGACAAAGCCCACACCAGGAGGTGAACTCCTGATCTATATTCACAGTTTAGTAATCATTGTACTATGGTGATCAGAATGATTATGGGAATACTGTGAAGAATTCATTTGCTGCAGCTAAGCCAACAACTTTGAATTTGTGTTGAAAAACAATTACTGAGATTAATTAGGAGCATGTAATGATGACAGCAGTTATTTCAGTGATTGATTCCAAAATTAAAGAGAGCTGGCAAACTAAGTATGGTATATCCTTTGCTCTGAAAATGATACGGAGCATGGAGGTCCAAAGATCATGGCCTGTAAGCAAATTATGAAAGACGGTATTACAGTGCTGGCAAGGAGAATATCGGCATCTTGAGACAGGCCTAAAGGAAGAAAAGTTGTGTTTATTTTTTTTTTTGGTTTGTTTTCTTTTTTTCTAGCTTTTTCTTACCCTCATATTGTAAACAAGAAATAGTTTGTACAAATATCTCTAGAAAAAAAATGGCAGAGAATTGAGGCAAATGAAATATATTCAGATTGCTGCATTTCAACTCCCTTTCACTAAAAAGGAGGTGCACAGGAAATGGCTAAATAATTTAAAAGTAACAGAGTTGGTTCAAAACCTCTGATTGATTTGATATTTGAACAAACACTTCACATCTTTAATAGAATAGAGGATTACCTAAGTCCACATTTCTTTTTTACTTTGGTAGGAATTTGTCAGATTCTCCTCATAGGATGTTTCAGAATGCTCCTGAAAAAGTCAATGACGTTTGAATTAATTATATGGAATGTCATTCTTTTCTTATAATTAACCACTCCTGCCAAAATATGTTTAATATGATCTTAATATTTAGCAAAGCTGGCATAGAACCTAAAAAACATGGTTTGGAAGTTGGCTCTATTCCATGGGAAGAGGCCATTCACTTGTTTTTCTAAATGACTGTTATGGGGTTCAGGACATGACACCCCAAAATAGGGCATGTTGACGTTTGAGAAAATAACAAAAGCAGGAAACTCATTCTCACCTTTCCCTCTCCTATTTTTCCTGAGCAGATCATAAAATCTTCACTACAAAGATATCATTTCTATACCCAGAGGAAAGGAACAATTTTGTCTCGAAGACCCAGAGACACCACGAAACATCTGAAGGAATAGACCTTGCTAAGTTTCCCCCAGTTTATTTCCATTAGATTGTAGCTCCTTAGTCCAAACATAACTTCTACGCTGTCTACTCTTCATCAAAGCTAACATAAAAATATACAGGAAATATTAATTTGCTGCAGCTAAGTCAACAACTTTGAGTTTGTGTTGAAAAACAATTACTGAGCTTTTATTTGGGACTTTGTTTCTGAAGGCTCTCATGTCACATAAAGTTTATAGTAAATAATTTTGTAAATTTTTCTCTTGCTAGTCTGCCTTTTGTTATTATAGATACCTCGGCCATGAACCTAACAATGGGTGAATAGATATTTTCCCATGTTTACAACTTGTTGTCATTATTCAGTGTTTTTAAATGTCTGTTCTAAATGGTTTATACAGCTGCACTCAATTTGTGCACTTTAAATATAGCTCATCAAATATATAAGAGTCAAATTTCCAAAATGTTTCGAGATTTTGATAGAGTTGAGAGTCACAATTTCCGAGAAGCGGCTTTGGTTAGATTACTCGGTATTCACTTGTCTTAAGATAACCACAGCTGGGCTCGGGGGCTCAGCCTGTAATCCCACGCCTTTGGGAGGCTGAGGTGAGTGGATTGCCTGAGCCCGCGGGTTCGAGACCCGCCTGGGCAGGCGAGACCTCAACTATACAATAAATCAAAAAATTAGCCGGGTGTGGTAGCGCGCGCCCGTAATTCCGGCTACTCGGAAAGCTGAGGTGGAAGGATCACCGGATCCCAGCAGGTCGAGGCTGAGGTGGCCGGGAGCGGCCACTGCACTCCAGTCTGGGCGACAGAGTGAGACTCCAACTCAAAAAAAAAAAAAAAAAAAGATAACCAAATGAAATTTCTCAAACTACTTATGGTTCTTTGAAAATAATTTCAAGCACCAAATAATTGTTGACTAATAGCTAAGCCAGGAGACTTTTTGCTTCTTAAAATAAAAACCTCTCAAGCAGCATTTGTTTTGTTAAAGTATAATTTTAGGTTGGCATTTCCAAGTACCATTGAAATATTTTCAACATGATTAATTTTCCAAGTAACAGACTAACAGAAACAATCATGTTCTAAAGTAGTCAAGTTTTATTGTTTTGCTATCAGCCTTGAATTGGGATTGTAAATTTTTTTTTCTGGCGTTTTTCTGGCATTTGTAATATACTTTTTCTTGAATTTCTATCTTTAAATCATGTTTGACATTCAATTTTGTGGTATCACTTGTGTATGTTCAGGTATGTTATATGTTATTTGAAAAGTCACTAAAGGGATAGGATGGCCAGTGTTATTGACTGAATGTCTAATTTTTATTTCCCATGTTAAGAGTTCTGTTGCCTCTCTGTATATAGTTGGGTAAATATTTGTAAAGAGCAAATCTTTCAAACAACATAGCTATTGCTATCACTGAGCTCATCAAGACAGTTACCTTTGATGAAACTGGTAGGATAATCTTCACATGTAGTCCTGTTTTGTTTGTTTAGTTTTGTTTTTTGGTAAATAGTTACAGATATCAAAACTGCATGTTGTTTAAGAAAAGGAGTGGTTGACTCTGAATATTGTAAGTGTAATTTGATCTTTTTCTCTTGAAGGTGGAAGCAAAATGACACAGATATTGATTTTACCATGAGTTATCACTACAGGTTGGACGGAGGTAGTTTGGCAATCAGTAGCCCTCACACAGATCAAGATATTGGCACATATCAGTGCCTGGCCACCAATCTTCTGGGGACAATTCTCAGTCGGAAGGCAAAGCTTCAGTTTGCATGTGAGTTTTGGTGTGTGGGGGGGATATCTGAACACTGTGTCTGGAAATATATTATTCTGGTTTCCATATTTTAAAAATTCAGCTTTTCAATAATCTAGTCTTTGAGAAAGAATATGATTTTATGGAGATAAAATGTTTTGACAATGTGTATTTTGAATCTAGACTCCTAGGGATAGGAGAAAACTGCTTCAAAAAGAAAAAAAAATCAATATTATTAGATTTTGTGGGTTATTTTTAAAAAATTGATAAAAGTTTCAGATACAAATATTAAGATAAAGATCTTTGATATAGTACTCTTTTTCTTTATCCTTTGCATTGGATATTAGTTTGCAGAGCATAGGAAGAAAAAGCTGAGGGCATAGATGTCATTTGGGGGAGGCTGGTGTTCTCCTAAGAAAAGCGATCGGGCACCCACAGTTTGATGTAGGTGGAAATAAAGTGGTTGCCAAAGGCAGGCTTTATATTAACTGTAACAATGTCCAGCTGCATCACATAAATGTCATCCAAGTAATTACCTTGGTGACATTTGGGAACATTAGCAGATGAACAATAGACACAATGCCTCTTATATCCTTTATATATAGTGTTTCCAGGGACTGAAATGTTTCATATTGGATTCAGCAAAAGCCTTGCTTGAGAGTAATTATATCTGTTGATGTGAATTAAGGAAAAATCTTGCATTTCTCCCTTTGCATAGCCCCCTGTACCACAGGGGTTCTATCGGGGAACCAGAAATTTAGCTGCTACGCCTGCAGGGCTTGAGGAAATGTCTATGCTGTCTTTTACTTTGAAAGAGTAATTTTTCTGAAATTTTATTAATAAATATATGACCAATGCTCACCTTGTGAAACTACTTTAGTCACTAGAAGAGATATGAATTAATAATTGAGTCTGTTTCTCGTTGCAAATCTTGTGTTTCAAAGATTATTCTATACCAGGGATGCTTTGGTTGAAACACAGCTCCCCTTATGTTGACCATTTTGGGATGGCTTGGTTTCTGATTTTATATATGCATACACACACTACACACACACACACACACACATATATACATGAGTCCACACATACACACATAAATACATTGCTAATTGTGACTGAATGTATTTGTGTCTGTGGAAATAAAAAAGGAATGTAGAGGTTTATGGATCGATATCGAATATAGATGAAGGGAGGTGGCTACTTTGAAACTTAGGGGATTTAGAATATTTATTAGTATATTATGCTATGAAGTAATGATACTTGATTTCTGCATTTTATCATCACTCAGAAAAATGATAGGGAGCAAAACAATATGGAAATTTATGTTATATAAATAAATGATTGTTCTAGAGACTTTGAATGATTCTGTCACAATAATTACTTATTTCTCCTGCTTGAATAGAAGATGACCCTAGAAGAGACATATGATTTGAGTCAGATTCCATAATTATAAATTTGACTATCTGGTAAAGAAAATTTTTCATGGCATATTTAATTGCTATCCCCTTGAATTTATCTAGAGTGTCACACCATTCTCCATTCTTGAAAACAACTGAGTATCTACATCTCAAATTAATGCACTCTGCTTTATATTGCCATTATTTCTTCTGCTTTGTTCCCCACTTTTTAACAAAAATATATTTTAAGATATCCGACATAATTTTATCTTACCTTCTTTCTGCCTTTAAAATACTTTTAATTAGAAGTTTCCCTAGTTAAAGCATATTTTGTTTTTGTCAAAAAAGGAAAAAAAAATTAAGAAGAAAGGGTATGCTTTCATTTGTTTGAATGGGAGAAATCAATTATTCTATCCTTGCTGACTTTCTTATCTCTTCATAAAATTTTCCATTTTGAGGCTGAAGGTATATGATGGTTATCCCTTAAAAGCATTTCTATTAAGATTCATGGAGAAAGTAAAATGGCTTATATGCATTTACTGATCTTTCTCCTGCAAAGTTAAAGGATCTTAGGCTCTAAGATATTGCTTTTGTTTTGGAAAAACATGAACAAGAACCACAATAACCTGAGCCTCTCTGTCCAATATCTAGTGGGGCTACATCTGAAAGGTTTCCTATTGTATTTAGTGAACTATTTGCTTGAGTGTGAAAACAGAAAAAGTAAAGAATCTAAATAGCAGTACTCAACCAAATGGAAAGTTCACAAAGGGCCTGAATCGTATCTTCATCTTAATTTTAATTCCTCACTACCTTCGTCATAAAGTCCTTAATAATGTCAATTTTGGTAGATTGGCCTTTGGTAGGATAGCAACTGTAATTAAATGCTGAGATTTTTTGATACAGACAGATGTGAGTTAAAATTCTACCTCTGTCTAATATCTAGTAGTTAGAAATCAGGTCACCTATTAACAACATTAAGCCTCTTTTAAGAAATCTACAAAATAAGAATTACAGCAGTATCTACATGTAGGACAATAACATGGATGAACTGAAATAATGAATGTGAAGTCTCTGATTCATTATGGACACTAGAGAAATGACAGCTCTAAATCTTCTTTTTATTGTTATCACTTCTTTCAACTTAGACAAACATCAACATATTTCAAACTGCTATAGTTCTTCATAGAAAATTCTTCTAGTTTATACTTTAAAACTTTCTCCAGACTAGTCTCTGGTTCGCTTGTTTTCAAGTGTTAAACTGGCCAAAAACCATAGGAAGAACATGCTATTGTTGCTCCCATTTTGAAATCAGAAGGTGCTCTCTGAGATTTGGGCTTTCTTAAGGTATGTTAGAGAACCAGTTAGGGTCTGAGTATAAAAAAATAGAGTTCCGACTTTAAAACCCATTTTCTTCATGTTGCAGTACTGAATCTCTCAAACACTGTCCACACAAATCATGTGGGTCTTCTTTCTTTATTTCATCTGCTATTGGCATGATAATTGTCCAGATAAATGTCTGCAAGATAATAAGGTTCATAACAAGGCTAATGATTGGTGATGGTAATACCTGGTTCAGATCCCCTTTAATGAGTGATGCGTCTATTCCAGCTGTTAATACCTACAGATGCCCCTTTTCTGCATTTCATATACTAGAGCTCCTCATGGGATCAGGATGAAATTAGACAACAGCTGAAATCTTGCTCAGCTTTTTTTTCTCTTTGCTCTCTCCTGCTTCCCCCTCTGTCTTTCTCCTGAGAGCACTCCTTCGATAAATTATATGCACTTAAGTTCCTGCCTCAAGTTCTGCTTCCAAGGAACCCAAAATAAGACAAACACTAAATGTTTAATATGAGATATTTGGTCTACTTATTGATAGAAAAAAGTGGATCCAGAAGTCCCACTCATACAAACTCCCATAGATAAGAACAAAGCTACACATCAAAATAAAAATGTATCAACGCCTCTACTTCCTACCTGTTGGTAGTCTATTGTATAGTGTCACTTTGACCTTCAGAACAAATGGACTTATGAACAGCCTTTCAGAACCTAACCTGTCCGTGGCAGAGACTCTGTAGGTACATACCTCTAGATAATTGATGGCTTTTGTTTGTCACTTTTATCCTGGTGTTCAGCAATCAAAAACACCCTCTGAGTTTATTTTAGACATAGCCTGGAACATTCTGCTTTATCGTGAATCATCCACCATGAAACTGTCCTGAAATGTGGCCTGTGTATAAAAACTACCTATTATAAAATATACTTCTACATCAAATCTGTTTTTAACCAGCTATGTAACCTAGGCAAATCATTCACCCCTCAGAACTTATTAAAGGTCTATTTTGAATTATTTGATACAAAAGTCTCCTTAACTTCTTAGTATATGAGTCTGTTTTTCCAAATACTCAGGTAGATTCTTTTTTTTTTTTTTAAATATAATCGATATTTTTATTTTGATATTGTGGGGTACAGTTAAGGGTTAGGTATACAAATATGCTTCATTCAGGCCCCCTTGTTGATAATTGGTGTCTCCCCGTCTCCAGACAGATGTTAACTACCATTAGTCCCATCCCCCCCCCATGCTTTCCCAACACTGTCAGTCATTTTCTTATAGTAGTGCATTGGATGATCAAGGTCCACTATATGAGTGAGAATATGTGATACTCAGATCTTTGTTTCTGTGAGAGGTCACTCAGTATTATAGACTCTAGCTCCATCCAGGTTGCTGCAAAATTCATGATTTTGTTCTTTTTTATGGCTGCATAGTATTCCATCGTGTATATGTACCACATTTTTTTAATCCAGTCCTCTTTTGATGGACAGCGTGGTTGGTTCCAGGTTCTTGCTATTGTGAACAATGCTGCAATAAACATTCGCGTGCAGGTATCTCTTTTATAGAGTGATTTGAGTTCTTCAGGGTATATTCCCAGTAGGGGGATTGTGGGGTCATATGGGAGGTTGATGTTTAGAGCTTTTAGGAATCGCCACACTACTTTCCACAGAGGTTGCACTAGTTTACATTCCAACCAATAGTGTAGAAGTGTTCCCTTTTCGCCACACCCTCTTCAGCAGCTGTTATTTTTTGAGTTGCTGATAATTGCCATTCTGACTGGAGTTAGGTGGTATCTCAGTGTGGTTTTGATTTGCATCTCCCTGATGATTAGTGAGATTGAACATTTCTTCATGTGTCTGTTGGCTGCTTGGATGTCTTCCTTTGTGAAGTGTCTGTTCATATCTTTTGCCCACTTTATAATGGGGCTGTTTGTTTTTTTCTTTTCAGCATGTTTGAGTTCCTTGTAGATCCAGGATGTTAAGCCTTTGTCAGACCTGGAGTTGGCAAATACTTTTTCCCAGTCTGTAGGCTGTCTTCCTGCTCTCTTGATGGTTTCTTTGGCTTAGCAGAAGCTTGTCAGTTTAATGAGGTCCCACTTGTCTATCTTATCCCTTATGGCCTGTGGGTTTTGGTTTCGAGTTTTGTTGGAATTAGATGCCAGTTCCAATTTCCATGAGGATATGTCCTTCATTTTCAAGGTTCTTATGGTTTGAAGTTTTATATTTAGGTCCCTGATCCATTTGGAGTTAATTTTTGTGTATGGGGATAGATAGGGGTCCTGTTTCAATCTTCTGCATGTGGTCAGTCAGTTTTCCCAGCATCAGGTAGATTCTAATATAAACTCCCTCTTCCTCCCCAACCCAAATTCTGCTTTGAAGTAAATTCGGCAGGTGTCTAGTCACCAAAGGCTTCTGTTATTACCCTGGTATTCTTGAATGATAAAACCAGTTTGATGTTTTAAATCACTTATAGCTGCTTTGAATTTCTTTTATTTCTCAAAAAATTTGGTGGTAAAGGTTGAATGTAGACTTCTTACTTTCATAAGTATGTTAATGAATTACTCTGTACTTGTGTGAGAGAACATTGCATCTGTCATTGCTGTTTAAAATGTCATCATTAAGAAAATGAGCTAGGTGTTTTGAAAGAAACCTATGCTATCACTAAGCTGTATTTTTTTTGGAGGTTCTAATAATATGGAACTCTGTCAATGAAAAGGTAAACATTTAGGGTAAAAGGTAGTCATGAATAGGACTTTTTGATCCTGCATTATTTAATATTTAATCACAGATAGCATTTCAAATAAGTTTGTTCCATTATTGCAGAAGTAAAGGCAACTACACTGGAGTCTCTTACTTGACCCTTCATTTATTCATCCTCCAAGCAACCGACGAACTCCTAATTTACATGCATCTAGCACTGCACTGGGTCCTAAAGATTAAATGGTAGATAAGAAACCGCTACTTCCTGTCTTCACAGAGCAGACAGGTGAAAACTTAAGTATAATGTTTAAAAAAGAAGAAGAAAATAAATTGCTATCATTTATATAGTACATATTATGTGGCAGGCATCGTGCCAAGCTCTTTATTTAAATTAACTCCATTGATGTTCTCAATAACCTTCTGAGAATATTACAATCCACTCTTTCAGATGAACAAATTGAGGCATAACAGAATGAACTAATCTGACTAAAATCACACGTAGTAAGTGGCAGATTCAGTATACAAACCCAGACAATCAAGTAAGAAGTCCACACTCTACCATGTGCCCCAAAGGCATCAAGTGAAGTGAGAAAGGTGAGTTTAGCCCATAACAAGCAGAGCCCTGAGTGAGAAGTAGGTATATTTGTATGGATTGGAGAAAGGGTGAGAGAAGACTTCCAAAGTAAATGGGGCTTGAATTGAGCCTTGAAATATTAGTTTGTATTCTATATACAGAAAATGGGCAGAGGAGAGCAGCCAGGTTGGAAATACAGCAAGAGAAAATGCAGATGTATGAACAATCTTCAAGTACTGAAGAAAGGGCAAGAGGAGGGGGATAAAGACCAGGCCTGGTCAGGGGCATGCAGAAGGCTAGTTATAAGAAATGACTGGTTTTTCAGTCATTGTCAGGCCATTGCTCCCATTGCTTTGCTAAGCGATGATGTGGCCATGTGCTCTTTGAGCTATGGATGGGCCATGTTTCCTGGCTCTGGCCCCCTCTCCTACCCTGAGGAGGTAAATCTCCTCTTTCTCTCTCTTTCTAATTTAGTTTTTAGATAAACTTTATTTCCCAATCTAAAAAAACAAAATGACTAGCTATCTATGTTGAGGATGAACCATAATTTGAAGCCAGTTATAAAATCAAGCTTAATGATGGGACAATTGAGTAAGATTATGAGTGCTAAAGAAACATATGAAAATCCACCATAGTACAATAGTCCACAGTCAATATGGCATTGTGCACAAGTGTTCAATCATGTTTAAAATGGAGGTGGTAAAATAACCTGTGTCATATATGGCTACTATGAGGACCAAATACTTATTACATGTAAAGCAGAGGACAGGGGAAATTATAGATTGGTGTGAGTTGAAAATAGAAAGATAGTCAATGGTTTGGCTATGCAATTAATCGATAGGCCAAGTTTTGTATTTTACAATTTATCCTAAGAACCATCGAACCATCTCGAATGATGTTAAGATGTTGAAGTTGTTTGTAAAATTTATTTTGAAATGCCACATACTTTTCCTTAAAAATGTTAGTCTGACACATTAATAATGTTATTAATATTATTGAAACCACATACACATATTCAGTGCTGTTCCAACCCTCAGTTCTTATAAGAACTTGTAAGATGGGGTTAAAAACATTCTTGCACCACATCACTAGATTGATTTCAAATGGTTGAAGGTTAAAATGCAGTAATAATGCATTTTAAAGGGCTATAAACATGCATGCATTTACAATCATCATATTTTTTCCAGAGGAATGCAAAGGGTTTTATATCTGTCATACCATTCATCTTTGTTCTGTACCTGTAAGCTATTCTAAACTGTATTTTACAGATGAAGAAATTCAAGGCAAGACAACTATGTTACTTGCCCAAGGTCACCCAAACTACAGCGGACTCAGAACTTCTCACATCTCCATCTAAAAACAGTTTTGAGATATGTATTTATTTTGTTGGTGGAGGAAATAAAGCAGAATCTTTCAAATCAAAAGCGATATTTACAACAAAAAAGGGCAAAAGTCATAATATAAAGGTCTTTGGCGTTTTATAGAAGGATTTCTAAGATATTTGTGTATTTATAGGTGATAGGTGTTTTTTTTCTGGTTTTGACCAGGGGCTTTATAAACAGGAAAAATAAAACTCTCACATTTAGAGATAAGTTTCAAAAACTTCATAAGCACCAATCAGTTCCAAATGTCTTTAAAACTCATGTATAAGAAATACAAGAACAGTTATACATGATCCTGGTGATATGGTGATAAAGTGAATTTATATCTAAAAAAGAAATTAAGATCCAGGAGAAGAAGCTTTAAAAATAATACTTAAAATGCATTTGGAAATTGTAAAATCTCTAATAATTGTGAAGTGTGTATTAAGTGGATAATGCATATCTAATTATAAATGAAAATGCTAAACGGCTTTTAACTTTTTTCTACATCAGAAAAGAAATAGCTAAACAAAATTCATGAAGAATGATTTCATCTTTTTTTTTTAATTAAAAAGTTGAAAAATTAGTATTAGTTTTACAATATCATTTTGATATTACACTAAACAATGTTATAATGGATTTAATATTCTGAATGTGTCTTAACAAAATGACAGCCATAACTTCCCATTGGTATCATATCAAGAAGAAAACTTTGTCTTTGCTTTTAAAATAATTCAGATCTTAAACAAATGGACTGTGAGCAGTTGCATGGTTAAATTGCAGCAAGCCACTATTATATGCATATTTAAAATCAACAGGGAAGTAGATTATTCAATGCTTTAGCCTCATTTTTCCCTCATCATCACTGCTGGAAATCTATTTATGTATCTTATCAGAAATGATACAATTTCAAAATTCAAGCCTTCCAACACCCGCCTGTACTTATATTCAGCAGGGGCTAGTATTTTGGGTCCATTTGAATAAAATTGCACATTCACACTGCACAGGCTAAGAGTTAGGGTGGGAGAGAAAAATATTAGAAAGAAGGGATTCATCGTATCAAAACTGAGAGTGTTTGATTTGTAAAACTGAGACAGAAACACAAAGCTGAAATGCTTGTTTATTACTCTTATGCTATTTGACAAATGGTTTTAAGGAAGTTATAAACATAGCCCATAAAGATTTTGCTTCTAAAAAAAAACAAAAGCAAAGATTTTGCTTCTGAGATTTATAAAATTGTTTCAAATTATAGCAACATTCTTATTTGCACTAAAGGATCAGATAAAAAATTTCCTGGTATTTATTTTGAATATATATTCAATGTCATCAAAAAAAGTAAATAGAATCAAATGTTTCAAAAGCAAATACAAATCATAAAAAATTTGACAGAAACCTCTCAAAATGTTCATTATATTTTAAAAGTATTAATTTATGCCCTACTTTTTGCAAGAAGTATAATATATGCAGAAAAGTATAAAAAATATACATAGATAGCTCAATGACGCCTTACTCAGTTAGGCCTAGAAATAGACATTTCTAACACCCCAGAATGTCCTCCCCTCATGTCCCCTTTGAGTTCCTACTTCCTCCTTCTGCCTCATAAATGAGCCATATCTTGACTTGTGAAGTTATCATTAAGTACTGCAGTGGCTTTTTGAATTTTACGTGACTAAAATCATACATATATATATATATATATATATACACACACATATATGATATATTTGAAGATATATATTTATCTTCAAATCTGGCTTTTTAACCAACTATGTTTGTGAGATTCATTTTCACATTGTAGGTAGCTATAGTTCATTCTTTCCTATTGCTATATTATATTTTATTTTATGAATATAATACAGTTTATGTATAACTTTTGTTGTTATTGGAAATTTGAGTTATTTCTAGGGTCAAAGATGTATAATTCTTCTATGAACATTATTTTACATATTTTTTAGTACATCTATGCATATGGGACTCTGTTTCATATACCATGCAGCAGAATTATAGAGCAATTGAGTATGCACAAGAACAACTTGGAAAGATAATACTAAACTGTTGTCCACAGCGATTTTATTACTTTACACTTCTACAACAATGCTTTGCTTTATATCTTTGGCAACACTTGATATGATCAGCCTTTTAAAAAATTTTAGCATTTTCGGGGATAGTAAAAAGTATCTCATTTTAGTTTAACTTCTACTTCCGAAAGTGAATGAAATTGGACACCTTTTTATATATGTTTTAGCTACTTGGAAACCTTCCTTCTATTTTTAGGAACAGTGTAACTCATTTTTCCATTTTTCAAAAAATAGAATTGTCTTTCTTTTTCTTAGTGATTGATTCTAAATATGAGTATTTTGTTGTTTTTATGTATAGAAAACCACTTCTTCTACTGTGTGGCTTGACTTTCATTCACTTAACCATGTCCTTTGATGAACAAAATTTTAAAATTTAACATAGTCCAATTTATTTATCTTTTCTTTTGGGGGGTGATTCTTTTTGTAAGGAGTTTGAGAAATATTTCCCTATCCTGAGATCATAAATATCTTCTCCTATATTATCTTCTATATGTCTTTTTTCCTTCATATTTAAAATTACAAAACACCTTCTATTTATCTATTTGCATGGTGTAAGATAAGATATATATATATATATATATATATATATATATATATATATATTAGGAATCCAATTGAGCTAGTGTATATATTAAAAATGTAATTCTTTCTTTTCTGTTCCAGAGGAAATCAAGTGTGCCTACCTGCTTGGAACTGCTTTAGAGCTCTCCGTTTTCTCTCTTTTTGTTATATTCTCTTGATTGTGTAAATGCCACACTCTATTAATTACCACAGCCTTACAATGAGTCTTGATATCTAGTACCTATTAAAATAAGTGACACGCATTTAAAAACGAGGCTTAAGTTGTAATCTAAACCCAAGAAGAATGAAATCCAATGAGAACAAAAGCCAAACAAAAATCTACACCATATGATCTTGTCTAATAACTGAAGTTGAGCTTTAGAAAGCTTTAAAATTAGTGGCCAAGGCAAAGGGACACATATCCTTCATGGGATAAAAATATGACAACTGTTCCTCTGTTCATAATCGATCACTCTGACTCTAAAACCTGAAGGAAGTTTCTCCTTTGAATATTCAAGAGCAGAGTGGGTGATTCAGGGAACGACAGCTCCCTCGCAGACATACAATATGGGATTTCTTATGGCAGCTTCTTATATCATATCTCAAAAATGATAGCTATTATGTATTGGGTATATATTAATTCTTGTATATAATATGTTAAGAAATTTCCCAAACTATATGCCTAGTTTACTACTTCTGCCGTTAATGTCACTATCTATTTTGGAGTCTCACAGATCTCTGGCTGTAGTTGTTGCAATACCAACAAGTCCTCTAAAATACAGTGAATAACAATAACTTGCTAAATTTGTCAAACTTCAAGTAAATCTAATGCTTACTTTTTTCACATATTATGTGGCTTTTCCTGGTGGAAGGTCCATAAAGAAGTAACGGACTTCATAATTTCTGCTTACCTACATCAGAAAACTAGGTTAGAATATTTTCCTTGAACATTTCTTTGTGTGCTCTATTTCCATACGTCCAATAGGAATGCTGTGGGAAGGTACATGTTCTGGTGTTAGTATTTTTGTTATTTCCTTCTCCGTTTTTGTGACAATGAGGGAGTAATGTAAATTTTAGAAATAAAGCCCACATAAGCATTTCACTTTTTGTGATGTTAGATGCATCCTCTATGATGTATGCTTTAGATGTATCCAAATAATCCACACTTCTAGTACCCTCCCAGGTGACACTGTTGTTGCCAACTCAGTACCAGACTATGAGCGCAAACTGTCTCAAAATAAGCCTTAGGCTAGTGCCTAAAGACACGCCCATAGTAGCATTACCATAGGAGTCAAAACTAGGTAACAAAAGGAGACAGGTGTGTTCTCATTTGCACAAATACAGGGAAGAGCAAATGATAATTAAAATTACCAAACTCTAAGATGGCCATTTAATATATATACTTATACTTTCAAACAACTCATATTTATGAAGCAACTACTACATACGTCAAACACAAGCATAAGCAGTGAGCAAAATATAGTCTATTTTCTGTATTTGTGCATCTGTCCAAATATAACTTCAGACTTGCTTTATAAAAGCATATATATTAATTCCATTGGAATAAAGAACAAGGAAAATATGTACTTGAACATTAACCAAAGCAATAGGTTTTCAAACTGTAATCCCTTGCCAGAAATACTATCCTCCTAGGTAATGTTTTTACTCATGACAGAAATTGCAAATGAGGAAGAGTCTAGATCTATAGATGTGATTTAACAAGTCAACTGGAGGATGTTTTTTCCTCTTTTTGAGAATTGTGCAGTTGAGAGATCCACTTTCACATACATATTAATTAGTTGTTTTGCATAAATCAATTCTATTTTTATGAATGGAGATTACATAACCCTTTTAAAAATTCTTCCAGAAATCCCATCCAAATGAACTACTATAGTCCTTCTTACTAATTAGGGTATGTCCTTTGAGCACATGAGATTTTTGTTAATTATTTCATCAGTTTTTTTGTTTGTTTTTTTTTGAGTTGGAGTCTCACTCTATCACCCAGACTGGGGCCGCTCCTGGCCACTACAGCCTGGACCTGCTGGGCTCCGGCGATCCTTCCGCCTCAGCCTTCCGAGTAGCTGGAACTACAGGCGCACGCTGCCACATCCGGCTCATTTTGATTTATTGTAGAGATGAGGTCTCGCCAAATTGCCCAGGCGGGTCTCGAGCCCACGGGCTCAGGCAATCCACTCACCTCAGCCTCCCAAAGGCACAGGATTACAGGCTGAGCCACCAAGCCCGGCTTATTTCATCAGTTTTAAGCAAAAGTAATCAAATATAAACAACTGTGCTGAAGGGTTGCACCTTTTGCCAGCTTTCTCTCAGCCTTTTTGTTTTCTGTATTATTATCACTACTCATGTAGAAAGTAACCCTAGGGTTTTCATTTTTAAAAGTTATGAAATATGACTGACTTAAACTTTAAAATGTATGACATTCCTTTTTAGCAAATCTAGCTGATTATAGGCCCTGAGTATTGTTGTTAGTATAAATAATAATTTTACAAAAGTTTATATGTATGTAGTGAGCCAAATACGAGGCAAAGCAGTTCCTGGGCTTGCTTACATTCTCACAACAAGTGGCAGAGCCAGGACTTTAAACCTTGGACTGACTGAAAACAGAAGTCAGGCTGTGAACACAATATTGGTGTTTCAAAGCATCCTCCAAAGGCATTTCACTCTTGCCTGTTGTTCCATTTATCTCACCTCCATCTTCCACCTCTCTTTCTGCAGTTAACAGGAGGATATGTCAGAGTCTGTGATGCTCTGGATACAATTGTTCCTTCTCTTACCTTCACACTTTCATAGTAGACATGAAAACAGTGTCTTGGCAAGACTCCCCAAGACACACATCCTTGCCCCTATATTTGTCATGACATTACTGTGTTTGCTTTCATTAGACCTTTACTACTGTGTATATAAGGCATCGTAATCAGTCCAGGATTCCTAGGTTACCCTTCATTTCCCAAACCTTCATCTACACATAGATCTGCATGTCCCCATATCTGAACACAATTCCCAATCCTCCCAAACTTGGAAAATTATCCCCTGGGCCTCCCCAAACCCAATGTCAGTAAGCTTCAAAATATTTATACACTTAAACTTTCCTCTGAACATCCCTCTTACTTCGTTGTTTCAACTAAAATTTGGTTTTCATCTGAGAATGCTGCTTCTCTCATACTGGCTCAACTGATGGCTATTTTCTCCCATATTCCTCTTAACCACTGGATCAGTGAGTAAGGGTAGTCATCCCTTCTTCTCTATGCCACTTTCAGATGACCTCTCCTTTCTCATACCTAATGCTTCAGTCCACTACGTGATTGCCATCAGACTACACTACTCATTACTCTTCTTTGTTGCCATCCTATTCTCATTCCATAAACCCCAACAATTCTTGAAGTGTTTACCTCATAGCTCATCATCATTCTCTCCATAATACTCCTGTCATGTTTCTTGGCAATTTCAGTCTTTGGTAAATTTGGTATTTAGTATTTCAATATCCTTATTTCTCAGTCTCTGGGGTTCTTCCCTTCCACTGATCTTGTTTATCACCCCATTTTTGTTAATAGCCACTCTGCTGAGATGACTCCTTTGAGACCTTGTTAAAATCTAAAATGGGCCGGGCTCGGTGGCTCAGCCTGTAATCCTGCGCCTTTGGGAGGCTGAGGTGAGTGGATTGCCTGAGCCCGCGGGTTCGAGACCCACCTGGACAGGCGAGACCTCATCTCTACAATAAATCAAAAAATATTAGCCGGGCGTGGTAGTGTGTGCCTGTAGTTCCAGCTACTTGGAAGGCTGAGGCGGAGGGATCGCCAGAGCCCAGCAGGTC